>NW_026736629.1:0-64000 GCF_949786415.1 Peromyscus eremicus | reverse complement strand
GACAAGAACAGTAGCTCTTCTTCAGTCCAATACACTGTTAATGCTGGGAACAGAGGCGAGTGCTATTTGTACTGTGTATGGCAATGGGAGCTCAATAGTGACTCTTCTTACCACAAAACAACTCTTGCTCGTAGGACCAAAAACTGCATGTGACTCAACTCCATTTAAGACTGGGAAACAAACGCGAGCTCACCTTACAAGAAATACACTCTGCTTTTGAAAAAAGAGCACTCTTCTACTCTACTGTGTTTCCTATGGGGTCCGAACAGTGAGCTTGCTCAGAACAAAAGAACTGTGCTTCCTACACACACGGACCATATCTAGTTCAACTCCGCTTAGGAAACTGACAAGAACAGTAGCTCCTATTCAGTCCAATACACTGTACTTGCTGGGAACAGACGCGAGTGCTATTTGCACTGTGTATGGCAATTGGAGCACAATAGTGACTCCTCTTACGAGAAAACAACTCTTGCTCGTAGGACCAAAAACTGCATGTGACTCAACTCCATTTAGTACTGGGAAACAAACGCTAGCTCTCCTTACAAGTACCACACTCTGCTTTTGAGAAAAGAGCGCTGTTCTTGTCTACTGTGTTTCCTATATGTCCAGAACAGTGAGCTTGCTCAGAAAAAAGAACTGTGCTTCCTACACACACGGCCATATCTAGTTCAATTCTGCTTAGGAAACTTAGAAGAACAGTAGCTCCTCTTCAGTCCAATACACTGTACTTGCTGGGAACAGACGCGAGTGCTATTTGCACTGTGTATGGCAATGGAAGCACAATAGTGTCTCTTCTTACCAGAAAACAACTCTTGCTTGTAGGACCAGAAACTGCATGGGATTCAACTCCATTTCTGACTGGGAAACAAACACTAGCTCGCATTACAAGAAACACACTCTGCTTTTGAGAAAAGAGCACTCTTCTACTCTACTGTGTTTCCTATGGTGTCTGAAAATTGAGCTTGCTCAGAACAAAAGAAGTGTGCTTCCTGCACAGACAGGCCATATCTAGTTAAACTCTGCTTAGGAAACTGACAAGAACAGTAGCTCCTCTTCAGTCCAAAACACAGTACTGGCTGGGAACAGACGCGAGTGCTATTTGCACTGTGTATGGCAATGGGTGCTCAATAGTGACTTTCCTTTACAGAAAACAACTCTTGCTCATAGGACCGAAAACTGCATGTGATTCAACTCCATTTAAAACTGGGAAATAAACGCTAGCTCGCCTTACAAGAAAGAGACTCTGTTTTTGAGAAAAGAGCACTCTTCTACTCTACTGTGTTTCCTATATGGCCAGAAGAGTGATCTTGCTAATAACAAAAGAACTGTGCTTCCTACACACACGGGCTATATCTAGTTCAACTCTGCTTAGGAAACTGACAAGAACAGTAGCTCCTCTACAGTCCAATACACTGTACTTGCTGGGAACAGATGCGAGTGCTATTTGCACTGTGTATGGCAATGGGAGCGCAATAGTGACTTTCCTTACCAGAAAACAACACTTGCTCATAGGACCAAAAACTGCATGTTACTCAACTCCGTTTAGAACTGGAAAACAAACGCTTACTCGCCTTACAAGAAACACACTCTGCATTTTGAGAAAAGAAGACTCTTCTACTCTACTGTGTTTCCTATAGGGCCAGAACAGTGAGCTTGCGCAGAACAAAAGAACTGTGCTTCCTACACACACGGGCCATATCTAGTTCAACTCTGCTTAGGATACTGACAAGAACAGTAGTTCCTCTTCAGTCCAATACACTGTACTTGCTAGGAACAGACGCGAGAGCTATTGGTACTGTGTATGGCAATGGGATCGAAACAGTGACTCTTCTTACCAGAAAGCAACTCTTGATCGTAGGACCAAAAACTGCATGTGACTCAACTCCGTTTAGAAATGGGAAATGAACGCTTACTCGCCTTACAAAAAACACACTCTGCTTTTGAGAAAAGAGCACTCTTCTACTCTACTGTGTTTCCTATAGGGCCAGAAAAGAGAGCTTGCTCAGAACAAAAGAACTGTGCTTCCTACACACACTGCCATATCTAGTTCATTTCTGCTTAGGAAACTGACAAGAGCAGTAGATCCTCTTCAGTCCAATACACTGTACATGCTGGGAACAGACGCCAGTGCTATTTGCACTGTGTAGGGCAATGGGAGCAAAATAGTGACTCTTCTTACCAGAAAACAACTCTTGTTCGTAGTACAATAAACTGCAGGTGATTCAACAACATTTAGGACTGGGAAACAAATGCTAGCTCGCCTTACAAGAAACACACTCTACTTTTGAGAAATGAGCACTCTCCTTCTCTACTGTGTTTCCTATGGGGTCCGAACAGTGAGCTTGGTCAGAACAAAAGAACTGTGCTTCCTACACACCCGGGCCATATCTAGTTCAACTCTGCTTAGGAAACTGACAAGAACAGTAGCTCCTCTTCAGTCCAATACACTGCACTTGCTGGGAACAGACGCGAGTGGTATTTGCACTGTGTATGGCAATGGGAGAGCAATAGTGACTCTTCTTACCAGAAAACAACACTTGCTCATAGGACCAGAAACTGCATGTGATTCAACTCCATTTCTGACTGGGAAACAAATGCTAGCTCGCCTTACAAGAAACACACTCTGCTTTTGAGAAAAAGGCACTCTTCTACTCTACTCTGTTTCCTATGGGGTCAGAACAGTGAGCTTGGTCAGAACCAAAGAAATGTGCTTCCTACACACACTGGCCATATCTCGTTCAACTCTGCTTAGGAAACTGACAAGAACTGTAGCTCCTCTCCAGTCCAATACACTGCACTTGCTGGGAACAGACGCGAGTGCTATTTGCACTGTGTATGGCAATTGGAGCGCAATAGTGACTCTTCTTACCAGAAGACAACTCTTTCATGTAGGACCAAAAACTGCATGTGATTCAACACCATTTAGGACTGGGAAACAAATGCTAGCGTGCCTTACAATAAACACACTCTGCTTTTGAGAAAACAGCACTCTTCTTCTCTACTGTGTTTCCTATAGGGCCAGAACAGAGAGCTTGCTCAGAACAAAAGAACTGCGCTTCCTATACCCATGGCCATATCTAGTTCAATTCTGTTTAGGAAACTGATAAGAACAGTAGATCCTCTTCAGTCCAATACACTGTACATGATGGGAACAGACGCCATTGCTATTTGCCCTGTGTATGACAATGGGAGCACAATAGTGACTCTCCTTACCAGAAAACAACTCTTGCTCATAGGAACAGAAACTGCATGTGATTCAAATCCATTTAGGACTGGGAAACAAACGCTAGCTCGCCTTAAAAGAAAAACACTCTGCTTTTGAGAAAAGGGCACTCTTCTACTCTACTGTGTTTCCTATGATGTCCGAACACTGAGCTTGGTCAGAACAAAAGAACTGTGCTTCCTACACACAGGGGCCATATCTACTACAACTCTGCTTAGGAAACTGACAAGAACAGTAGCTCCTCTTCAGTCCAATACACTGTACTTGCTGGGAGCAGACGCGAGTGCTATTTGCACTATGTATTGCAATGGGAGCGCAATAGTGACTCTTCTTACAAGAAAACAACTCTTGCTCGTAGGACCAGAAACTGCATGGGATTCAAGTCCATTTCTGACTAGGAAACAAACAGTAGCTTGCCTTACAAGAAACACGCTCTGCTTTTGAGAAAAGAGCACTCTTCTACTCTACTGTGTTTCCTATTGGGTCCGAACAGTGAGCTTGCTCAGAACAAAACAACTGTGCTTCCTACACACACGGGCCATATCTAGTTCAACTCTGCTTAGGAAACTGACAAGAACAGTAGCTCCTCTTCAGTCCAATACACTGTACTTGCTGGAAACAGACATGAGTACTATTTGCACTCAGTATGGCAATGGGAGCGCAATAGTGACTCTTCTTAACAGAAAACAACTCTTGCTCATAGGACCAGAAACTGCATGTGATTCAACTCCTTTTTGGAGTGGGAAACAAACGCTAGCTCGCCTTACAAGAAACACACTATGCTTTTGAGAAAACAGTACTCTTCTACTCTACTGTGTTTCCTATGGGGTCCTAACAGTGAGCTTGCGCAGAACAAAAGAACTCTGCTTCCTGCACACACGGGCCATATCTAGTTCAACTCTGCTTAGGAGACTGAGAAGAACAGTAGCTCTTCTTCAGTCCAATACACTGTAATTGCTGGGAACAGACGCGAGTGCTATTTGCTCTGTGTATGGCAATGGAAGCGCAATAGTGACTCCTCTTAGGAGAAAACAACTCTTTCTTGTAGGACCAAAAACTGCATTTGACTCAACTCCATTTAGTACTGGGAAACAAACGCTAGCTCTCCTTACAAGAACCACGCTCTGCTTTTGAGAAAAGAGCGCTGTTCTTGTCTACTGTGTTTCCTATATGTCCAGAACAGTGAGCTTGCTCAGAAAAAAGAACTGTGCTTCCTACACACACGGCCATATCTAGTTCAATTCTGCTTAGGAAACTTACAAGAACAGTAGCTCCTCATCAGTCCAATACACTGTACTTGCTGGGAACAGACGCGAGTGCTATTTGCACTGTGTATGGCAATATAAGCACAATAGTGTCTCTTCTTACCAGAAAACAACTCTTGCTTGTAGGACCAGAAACTGCATGGGATTCAACTCCATTTCTGACTGGGAAACAAACACTAGCTCGCATTACAAGAAACACACTCTGCTTTTGAGAAAAGAGCACTCTTCTACTCTACTGTGTTTCCTATGGTGTCTGAAAATTGAGCTTGCTCAGAACAAAAGAAGTATGCTTCCTGCACAGACGGGCCATATCTAGTTAAACTCTGCTTAGGAAACTGACAAGAACAGTAGCTCCTCTTCAGTCCAAAACACAGTACTGGCTGGGAACAGACGCGAGTGCTATTTGCACTGTGTATGGCAATGGGTGCTCAATAGTGACTTTCCTTTACAGAAACCAGTCTTGCTCATAGGACCGAAAACTGCATGTGATTCAACTCCATTTAAAACTGGGAAATAAACGCTAGCTCGCCTTACAAGAAAGAGACTCTGTTTTTGAGAAAAGAGCACTCTTCTACTCTACTGTGTTTCCTATATGGCCAGAAGAGTGATCTTGCTAATAACAAAAGAACTGTGCTTCCTACACACACGGGCTATATCTAGTTCAACTCTGCTTAGGAAACTGACAAGAACAGTAGCTCCTCTTCAGTTCAATACACTGTACTGGCTGGGAACAGACGCGAGTGCTTTTTGTACTGTGTATGGCAATGGGAGCGCAATAGTGACTCTTCTTACCAGAAAACAACTCTTGCTCATAGGACCAAAATCTGCATGTGCCTCAACTCCGTTTAGAACTGGAAAACAAACGCTAGCTCGCCTTACAAGAAACACACTCTGCTTTTGAGAAAAGAGCACTCTTCTACTCTACTGTGTTTCCTATAGGGCCAGAACAGAGAGCTTGCTCAGAACAAAAGAACTGTGCTTCCTACACACACGGCCATATCTAGTTCATTTCTGCTTAGGAAACTGACAGGAACAGTAGATCCTCTTCAGTCCAATACACTATACATGCTGGGAACAGACGCCATTGCTATTTGCACTGTGTATGGCAATGGGAGCACAATAGTGACTCTTTTTACCAGAAAACAACTCTTGCTCGTAGGACAAGAAACTGCATGTGATTCAACTCCATTTAGGACTGGGAAACAAACGCTAGCTCGCCTTACAAGAAACACACTCTGCTTTTGAGAAACGAGCACTCTTCTTCTCTACTGTGTTTCCTATGGGGTCCGAACAGTGAGCTTGATCAGAACAAAAGAACTGTCCTTCCTACACACACGGGCCATATCTAGTTCAACTCTGCTTAGGAAACTGACAAGAACAGTAGCTCCTCCTCAGTCCAATACACTGCACTTGCTGGGAAGAGACGCGAGTGCTATTTGCACTGAGTATGGCAATGGGAGCGCAATAGTGACTCTTCTTACCAGAAAACAACTCTTGCTCTTAGGCCAAGACACTGCATGTGATTCAACTCCATTTCTGACTGGGAAACAAATGCTAGCTCGCCTTACAAGAAACACACTCTGCTTTTGAGAAAACGGCACTCTTCTACTCTACTGTGTTTCCTATGGGGTCAGAACAGTGAGCTTGGTCAGAACAAAAGAACTGTGCTTCCTAAACACACGGGCCATATCTAGTTCAACTCTGCTTAGGAAACTGACAAGAACAGTAGCTCTTCTTCAGTCCAATACACTGCAATTGCTGAGAACAGACGCGAGTGCTATTTGCACTGCCTATGGCAATGGGAGCGCAATAGTGACTCTTCTTACCAGAAAAAAAGTATTGCTCGTAGGACCAGAAACTGCATGTAATTCAACTCCATTTCTGACTGGGAAACAAACGCTTACTCGCCTTACAAGAAACACACTCTGCTTTTGAGAAAAGAGCACTCGTCTACTCTACTGCGTTTCCTATAGGGCCAGAACAGTGAGCTTGCTCAGAACAAAAGAACTGTGCTTCCTACACTCACGGGCCATATCTAGTTCAACTCTGCTTAGGAAACTTAGGAGAACAGTAGATCATCTTCAGTCCAATACACTGTACTTGCTGGGAAAGGACGAGAGTGCTATTTGCACTGTGTACGGCAATGGATGCACAATAGTGACTCTTCTTATCAGAAAACAACTCTTGCTCTTAGGACCTGAAACTGCATTTGATTCAATCCACTTAGGACTGGGAAACAAATGCTAACTCGCCTTACAAGAAACACACTCTGCTTTTGAGAAAAGAGCACTCTTCTTCTCTACTGTGTTTCCTATGGGGTCCGAACAGAGAGCTTGCTCAGAACAAAAGAACTGTGCTTCCTACATTCGGGCCATATCTAGTTCAACTCTGCTTAGGAAACTGACAAGAGAAGTAGCTCCTCTTCAGTCCAATACACTGTACTTGCTGGGAACAGAATCGAGTGCTATTTGCACTGTGTATGGCAATGGGAGCACAATAGTGACTTTCCTTACCTGAAAGCAACTCTTGCGTGTAAGACCAAAAACTGCATGTGATTCAACTCCATTTAGGACTGGGAAACAAATGCTAGCTCGCCTTACAAGAAACAAAATCTGCTTTTGAGGAAAGAGCACTAATCTACTCTACTGTGTTTCCTATGGTGTCCGAACAGTGAGCTTGCTCAGAACAAAAGAACTGTACTTCCTACACACACGGGCCATATCTAGTTCAACTATGCTAAGGAAACTGATGAGAACAGTAGCTCCTCTTCAGTCCAATACACTGTACTTGCTGGGAACATATGCGAGTGCTATTTGCACTGTGTACAGCAATGGGAGCGCAATAGTTACTCTTCTTACCAGAAAAAAACTCTTGCTCGTAGGACCAGAAACTCCATGGGATTCAACTCCATTTAGGACTGGGAAACAAACGCTAGCTCGCCTTAAAAGAAACATACTCTTCTTTTTGAGTAAAGTGCACTCTTCAACTCTACTGTGTTTTCTATGGGGTCCCAACTGTGAGCTTGCTGAGAACAAAAGAACTGTGCTTCCTACACACTCCCGCCATATCTAATTCAACTCTGCTTAGGAAAATGACAAGAACAGTAGCGGCTCTTCAGCACAATACACTATACTTGCTGGGAAAAGATGCGAGTGCTCTTTGCAATGTATATGGCAATGGGAGCACTATAGTGACTTTCCTTACCAGAAAACAACTCTTGCGTGTAGGACCAAAAACTGCATGTGAATCAACTCCATTTAGAACTTGGAAACAAACGCTAGCTTGCCTTACAAGAAACACACTCTGCTTTTGAGAAAACAGCACTCTTCTACTCTACTGTGATTCCTACAGCGCCAGAACAGTGAGCTTGCTCAGAACAAAAGAACTCTGCTTCCTACACACGGCCATATCTAGTTCAATTCTGCTTAGGAAACTGACAAGAACAGTAGATCCTCTTCAGTCCAATACACTGTACTTGCTGGGAACAGATGCCAGTGCTATTTGCACAATGTATTACAACGGGAGCGAAATAGTGACTCTTCTTACCAGAAAACAATTCTTGCTCGTAGGACCAGAAACTGCATGTGATTCAACTACATTAAGGACTGGGAAACAAACGCTAGCTCGACTTACAAGAAACACACTCTGCTTTTGTGGAAAGAGCACTCTTCTAGTCTACTGTGTTTCCTATAGGGCCAGAACAGTGAGCTTGCTGAGTACAAAAGAACTGTGCTTCCTACACACACGGGCCATATCTAGTTCAACTCTGCTAGGATCCTGACAAGAATAGTAGCTCCTCTTCAGTCCAATACACTGTACATGCTGGGAACAGACGCCAGTGCTATTTGCTCTGTGTATGACAATGGGAGCGCAATAGTGACTCTTATTACCAGAAAAAACTCTTGCTCGTAGGACCAGAAACTGCATGTGATTCAACTCCATTTAGGACTGGGAAACAAACGCTAGCTCGCCTTACAAGAAACACGCTCTGCTTTTTAGAATAGGGCACACATCTACTCTACTGTGTTTCCTATGGGGTCCAAACAGTGAGCTTGCTCAGAACAAAAGAACTGTGATTCCTACACACACGGGTCATATGTAGTTCAACTCTGCTTAGGAAACTGACAAGAACAGTAGATCCTCTTCAGTCCAATACACTGTAGTTACTGGGAACAGAGGCGAGTGCTTTTTGCACTGTGTATGGCAATGGGAGCGCAATAGTGACTTTCCTTACCAGAAAACAACTCTTGCTCGTAGGACCTGATACTGCATGTGATTCAACTCCATTTAGGACTGGGAAACAAACGCTAGCTCGCCTAACATAAACACACTCTGCTTTTGAGGAAAGAGCACTCTTCTACTCTACTGTGTTTCCTATAGGGCCAGAACAGTGAGCTTGCTGAGAACAAAAGAACTGTGCTTCCTACACACACAGGCCATATCTAGTTCAACTCTGCTTAGGTACCTGACAAGAACAGTAGATCCTCTTCAGTCCAATACACTGTACTTGCTGGGAACAGACTCCAGTGCTATTTGCACTGTGTATGACAATGGGAGCGCAATAGTGACTCTTCTTACCACAAAACAATTCTTGCTCGTAGGACCAGAAACTGCATGTGATTCAACTCCATTTAGGACTGGGAAAAAAAGCTAGCTCGCCTTACAAGAAACACACTCTGCTTTTGTGGAAAGAGCAATCTTCTACTCTACTGTTTCCTATAGGGCCAGAACAGTGAACTTGCTGAGTACAAAAGAACTGTGCTTCCTATACACATGGGCCATATCTAGTTCAACTCTGGTTAAGATCCTGACAAGAACAGTAGATCCTCTTCAGTGCAATACACTGTACATGCTGGGAACAGACGCCAGTGCTATTTGCCCTGTGTATGACAATGGGAGCGCAACAGTTACTCTTATTACCAGAAAAAACTCTTGCTCGTAGGACCAGAAACTGCATGTGATTCAACTCCATTTAGGACTGGGAAACAAACGCTAGCTCGCCTTACAAGAAACACACTCTGCTTTTGAGAAAAGAGCACTCTTCTACTCTACTGTGTTTTCTATGGGGTCCGAACAGTGAGCTTGCTGAGAACAAAAGAACTGTGCTTCCTACACACACGGGCCATATCTAGTTCAACTCTGCTTAGGAAACTGACAAGAACAGTAGCTCCTCTTCAGTCCAATACACGGTACTTGCTGGGAACAGACGCAAAGGCTGTTTGCACTGTGTATGGCAAAGGGAGCACAATAGTGACTCTTCCAACCAGAAAACAACTCTTGCTCGTAGGACCAAAAACTGCATGTGATTCAAATTCATTTAGGACTGTTAAACAAAAGCTAGCTCGCCTTACAAGAAACACACTCTGCTTTTGAGAAAAGAGCACTCTTCTTCTCTACTATGTGTCCTATGGTTTCCGAACAGTGAGCTTGCTCAGAACAAAAGAACTGTGCTTCCTACGCACACGGGCCATATCTAGTTAAACTCTGCTTAGGAAACTGACAAGAACAGTAGCTCCTCTTGAGTCCAATACACTGTACTTTCTGGGAACAGATGCGAGTGCTATTTGCACTGTGTTTGGCAATGGGAGCGCAATAGTGACTTTCCTTACCAGAAAACAACTCTTGCGCATAGGACCAAAAACTGCATGTGATTCAACTCCATTTAGAAGTGGGAACCAAACGCTAGCTCGCCTTACAAGAAACACACTATGCCTTTGAGAAAGAGCACTGAGTTTCCTATGGGGTCCGCACAGTGAGCTTGCTGAGAACAAAAGAACTGTGCTTCCTATACACACGGGCCATATCTAGTTCAACTCTGCTTAGGAAACTGACAAGAACAGTAGCTCCTCTTCAGTCCAATACGCTGTACTTGCTGGGAACAGACGTGAATGCTATTTGTGCTGTGTATGGCAAAGGGAGCACAATAGTGACTTTCCTTACCAGAAAACAACTCTTGCTCCTAAGACCAAAAACTGCATGTGATTCAACTCCATTTAGGTGTGGGAAACAAACGCTAGCTCACCTTACAAGAAACACATTCTGCTTTTGAGAAAAGAGCACTCTTCTACTCTACTGTGTTTCCTATAGGGCCAGAACAGTGAGCTTGCTCAGAACAAAAGAACTGTGCTTCCTACAAACATGGCCGTATCTAGTTCAATTCTGCTTAGGAAACTGACAAGCACAGTAGATCCTCTTCAGTCCAATACACTGTACATGCTGGGAACAGACGCCAGTGCTATTTGCCCTGTGTATGACAATGGGAGCACAATAGTGACTCTTCTTACCAAAAAACAACTCTACTAGTAGGACCAGAAACTGCATGTGATTCAACTTCATTTACGACTGGGAAACAAAAGCTAGCTCGCCATACAAGAAACACACTCTGCTTTTGAGAAAAGAGCACTCTTCTACTCTACTGTGTTTCCTATAAGGTCCGAACAGTGAGCTTGCTCAGAACAAATGAACTGTGCTTCCTACACACACGGGCTATATCTAGTTCAACTCTGCTTAGGAAACTGAAAAGAACAGTAGCTCCTCTTCTGTCCAATACACTGTACTTGCTGGGAACAGACGCGAGTGGTATTTGCACTGTGTATGTCAATGGGAGCGCAATAGTGACTTTCCTTACCAGAAAACAACTCTTGCTCGTAGGACCAAAAACTGCATGTGATTCAACTCCATTTAGGACTGGGAAACAAACGCTAGCTCGCCTTACAAGAAACACACTCTGCTTTTGAGAAAAGAGCACTCTTCTACTCTACTGTTTTTCCTATAGGGCCAGTACAGTGAGCTTGCTCAGAACAAAAGAACTGTGCTTCCTACACAAATGGCCATATCCAGTTCAATTCTACTTAGGAAACTGACAAGAACAGTAGCTCCTCTTCAGTCCAATACACTGTAGTTACTGGGAACAGATGCGAGTGCTATTTGCACTGTGTATGGAAATGGGAGCGCAATAGTGACTCTTCTTACCAGAAAAAAACTATTGCTCGTAGGACCAGAAACTGCATGTGATTCAACTCCATTTAGGACTGGAAAAAAAACACTAGCTTGCCTTACAAGAAACACACTCTGCTTTTGAGAAAAGAGCACTCTTCTACTCTACTGTGTTTCCTAAGAGGTCCGAACAGTGAGCTTGCTCAGAACAAAAGAACTGTACTTCCTGCACACATGGCCATATATAGTTCAATTCTGCTTAGGAAACTGACAAGAACAGTAGATCCTTTTCAGTCCAATACACTGTACATGCTCGGAACCTACGCCAGTGCTATTTGCCCTGTGTATGAAAATGAGAGCCCAGTAGTGACTCTTCTTACCAGAAAACAACTCTTGCTTGTAGGACCAGAAACTGCATGTGATTCATCTCCATTTAGGTCTGGGAAGCAAACGCTATCTCGCCTTACAAGAAACACACTCTGCTTTTGAGAAAGAGCACTGAGTTTCCTATGGGGTCCGCACAGTGAGCTTGCTCAGAACAAAAGAACTGTGCTTCCTATACACACGGGCCATATCTAGTTCAACTCTGCTTAGGAAACTGACAAGAACAGTAGCTCCTCTTCAGTCCAATACACTGTACTTGCTGGGAACAGACGTGAGTGCTATTTGTGCTGTGTATGGCAAAGGGAGCTCAATAGTGACTCTTCTTACCAGAAAAAAACTCTTGCTCGTAGGACCAGAAACTGCATGTGTATTTCAACTTCAATTAGGACTGGAAAAAAAACGCTAGCTCACCCTACAAGAAACACACTCTGCTTTTGAGAAAAATGCACTCTTCTACTCTACTGTTTTTTCTATGGGGTTCGAAATGTGAGCTTGCTCAGAACAAAAAAACTGTGATTCCTACACACACGGCCATATCTAGTTCAATTCTGCTTAGGAAACTGACAAGAACAGTAACTCCTCTTCAGTCCAATACACTGTACTTGCTGGGAACAGACGCGAGTGCTATTTGCACTCAGTATGGCATTTGGAGCACAATAGTGACTCTTCTTACCAGAAAACAACTCTTGCTCGTAGGACCAAAAACTGCATGTGATTCAACTCCATTTAAGACTGGGAAAAAAACACGAGCTCGCCTTTCAAGAAACACACTCTGCTTTAGAGAAAATAGCACTCGTCTACTCTACTGTGTTTCCTATGGGGCCCGAACAGTGAGCTTGCTCAGCACAAAAATACTGTGCTTCCTACACACACGGGCAATATCTAGTTCAATTCTGCTTAGGAAACTGACAAGAACAGCAGATCCTATTCAGTCCAATACACTGTACTTGCTGGGAAAAGACAACAGTGCTATTTGTCCTGTGTATGGCAATGGCAGCACAATAGTGACTCTTCTTACCAGAAAACAAATCTTGCTCGTGGGACCATAAACGGCATGTGATTCAACTCCGTTTAGGACTGGGAAACAAACGCTAGCTCGCCTTACAAGAAACACACTCTGCTTATGAGAAAAGAGCACTCTTCTACTCTACTGTGTTTCCTATGGGGTCCAAACAGTTAGCTTGTTCAGAACAAAAAAACTGTGATTCCTACACACACGGCCATATCTAGTTCAATTCTGCTTAGGAAACTGACAAGAACAGTAGATCCTCTTCAGTCCAATACACTGTACTTGCTGGGAACAGACGGGAGTGCTATTTGCAGTGTGTTTGGCATTTGGAGCACAATTGTGACTCTTCTTACCAAAAAACAACTCTTACTCGTAGGACCAAAAACTGCATGTGACTCAACTCCATTTAGGAGTGGGAAACAAACGCAAGCTCGCCTTCCAAGAAACACACTCTGCTTTAGAGAAAAGAGCACTCTTCTAGTCTACTGTGTTTTCTATAGGGCCAGAACAGTGAGCTTGCTCAGAACCAAAGAACTGTGCTTCCTACACACACGGGCCATATCTAGTTCAACTCTGCTTAGGACACTGACAAGAACAGTAGCTCTCTTCAGTCCGATACACTGTACTTCCTGGGAACAGACGCGAGTGCTATTTGCACTGTGTATGGCAATTGGAGCACAACAGTGACTCTTCTTACAAGAAAACAACTCTTGCTCGTAGGACCAAAAACTGCATGTGACTCAACTCCATTTAGGACTGGGAAACAAACGCGAGCTCGCATTACAAGAAACACACTCTGCTTTAGAGAAAAGAGCACTCTTCTACTCTACTGTGTTTCCTATGGTGTCTGAACAGTGACCTTGCTCAGAACAAAAAAACTGTGCTTCCTACACACAGGGCCATATCTAGTTCAATTCTGCTTAGGAACATGACAAGAACAGCAGATCCTCTTCAGTCCAATACACTGTACTTGCTGGGAAAGGACAACAGTGCTATTTGTCCTGTGTATGGCAATGGCAGCACAATAGTGACTCTCCTTACCAGAAAACAACTCTTGCTCGTAGGACCAAAAACAGCATGTGACTCAACTCCATTTAGGACTGGGAAACAAACACGAGCTCGGCTTACAAGAAACACACTCTGCTTTTGAGAAAAGAGTACTCCTCTACTCTACTCTGTTTCCTAAGGGGTCTGAACAATGAGCTTGCTCAGAACAAAGGAACTGTGCTTCCCACACACACGGGCCATATATAGTTCAACTCGGCTTAGGAAACTGACAAGAACAGTAGATTCTCTTCAATCCAATACACTGTACTTGCTGGGAACAGACGCAAGTGCTATTTGCAATGTGTATGGCAATGGTAGCGCCACAGTGACTCTTCTTACCAGAAAACAACTCTTGCTCGTAGGACCAGAAACTGCATGTGATTCAACTCCATTTAAAACTGGGAAAGAAACGCTAGCTCGCCTTACAAGAAACACACTCTGCTTTTGAGAAAAGAGCACTCTTCTACTCTACTGTGTTTCCTATAGGGCTAGAACAGTGAGCTTGCTCAGAACAAAAGAATTGTGCTTCCTACACACACGGGACCGATCCAGTTCAATTCTGCTTTTGAAAATGAGAAGAACAGTAGATCCTCTTCAATCCTATACACTGTACATGCTGGGAACAGAAGTCAGTGCTATTTGCTCTTTTTATGTCAATGGGAGCGCATAGTGACTCTCCTTACCAGAAAACAACTCTTGCTCATAGGACCAGAAACTGCATGTGATTCAACTCCTTTTAGGACTGGGAAACAAAGGCTAGCTCGCCTTACAAGAAACATACTCTGCTTTTGAGAAAAGAGCACTCTTCTACTCTACTGTGTTTTCTATGGGGTCCAAACAGTGAGCTTGCTCAGAACAAAAGAACTGTGCTTCCTACACACACGGACCATATCTAGTTCAACTCTGCTTAGGAAACTGACAAGAACAGTAGCTCCTATTCAGTCCAATACACTGTACTTGCTGGGAACAGACGCGAGTGCTCTTTGCACTGTGTATGGCTGGGAGTGCAATAGTAACTTTCCTACCAGAAAACAACTCTTGCTCATAGGACCGGAAACTGCATGTGATTGAACTCCATTTACGTCTAGGAAACAAACGCTAGCTCGCCTTACAAGAAACACACTCTGCTTTTGAGAAAAGAGCACTCTTCTACTCTACTGTGTTTCCTATGGGGTACGAACAGTGAGCTTGCTCAGAACAAAATAACTGTGCTTCCTACACACACCGCCATACCTAGTTCAATTCTGCTTAGGAACCTGACAAGAACAGTAGATTCTCTTCATTCCAATACACTGTACTTGCGGGGAACAGACAACAGTGCTATTTGACCTATGTATGGCAATGGAAGCACAATAGTGACTCTTCTTACCAGTAAACAACTCTTGCTCGTAGGACCAGAAACTGCATGGGATTCAACTCCATTTAGGACTGGGAAACAAACGCTAGCTCGCCTTACAAGAAACACACTCTGCTTTTGAGAAAAGAGCAGTCTTGTACTCTTCTGTGTTTCCTATAGGGCCAGAACAGTGAGCTTGCTCAGAACAAAAGAACTGAGCTTCCTACACACAGGCCCATATCTAGTTCAATTCTGCTTAGGAAACTGATAGAACAGTAGATCCTCTTCATTCAAATACACTGTCTTGCAGGGAACAGACGTGAGTGCTATTTACATTATTTATGGCAATGGGAGCTCAATAGTGACTCTTCTTACCAGAAAACAACTCTTGATTGTAGGACCAGAAACTGCATGTGATTCAACTCCATTTAGGACTGGGAAACAAACGCTATCTCGCCTTACAAGAAACACACTCTGCTTTTGAGAAAAGAGCACTCTTCTACTCTACTGAGTTTCCTATGGGGTCCCAACAGTGAGCTTGCTCAGAACAAAAGAACTGTGCTTCCTACACACACGGGACCTATCCAGTTCAATTCTGCTTTTGAAAATGAGAAGAACAGTAGATCCTCTTCAGTCCTATACACTGTACATACTGGGAACAGAAGTCAGTGCTATTTGCTCTTTTTATGACAATGGGAGCGCATAGTGACTCTCCTTACCAGAAAACAACTCTTGCTCATAGGACCAGAAACTGCATGTGATTCAACTCCATTTAGGACTGGGAAACAAAGGCTAGCTCGCCTTACAAGAAACATACTCTGCTTTTGAGAAAAGAGCACTCTTCTACTCTACTGTGTTTCCTATGGTGTCCGAACAGTGAGCTTGCTCAGAACAAAAGAACTGTGCTTCCTAAACACACGGACCATATCTAGTTCAACCCTGCTTAGGAAACTGACAAGAACAGTAGCTCCTATTCAATCCAATACACTGTACTTGCTGGGAACAGACGCGAGTGCTATTTGCACTGTGTATGGCTGGGAGCGCAATAGTAACTTTCTTTACCAGAAAACAACTCTTCTTCATAGGACCGGACACTGCATGTGATTGAACTCCATTTAGGTCTAGGAAACAAACGCTAGCTAGCCTTACAAGAAACACACTCTGCTTTTGAGAAAAGAGCACTCTTCTACTCTACTGTGTTTCCTATAAGGTCCAAACAGTGAGCTTGCTCAGAACAAAAGAACTGTGCTTCCTACACACAGGGACCATATCTAGTTCAACTCTGCTTAGGAAACTGACAAGAACAGTAGCTCCTCTTCAGTCCAATACACTGTACTTCCTGGGAAGAGAAGCGAGTGCTTTTTGCACTGTGTATGCTAATTGGAGCGCAATAGTGACTCTTCTTACCAGAAAACAACTCTTGCTCGTAGGACCAAAAACTGCATGTGACTCAAATCCATTTAAGACTGGGAAAAAAAACGCGCGCTCGCCTTACAAGAAATACACTCTGCTTTTGAGAAAAGAGCACTCGTCTACTCTACTGTGTTTCCTATGGGGTCTGAACAGTGAGCTTGCTCAGAACAAAAATACTGTGCTTCCTACACACACGGGCCATATCTAGTTCAATTCTGCTTAGGAACCTGACAAGAACAGCAGATCCTCTTCAGTCCAATACACTGTACTTGCTGGGAAGAGACAACAGTGCTATTTGTCCTGTGTATGGCAATGGCAGCATAATAGTTACTCTTCTTACCAGAAAACAAATCTCTCTCATAGGACCAGAAATGGCATGTGATTGAACTCCGTTTAGGACTGGGAAACAAACGCTAGCTCGCCTCACAAGAAACACACTCTGCTTATGAGAAAAGAGAACTCTTCTACTCTACTGTGTTTCCTATGGGGTCCAAACAGTGAGCTTGCTCAGAACAAAAAAACTGTGATTCCTACACCCACGGCCATATCTAGTTCAGTTCTGATTAGGAACCTGACAAGAAGAGGAGATCCTCTTCAGTCCAATACACTGTTCTTCCTGGAAACAGATGACAGTGCTATTTGTCCTGTGTATGGCAATGGCAGTGCAATAGTGACTCTTCTTACCAGAAAACAACTCTTGCTCGTAGGACCAGAAACTGCATGTGATTCAACTCCATTTAGGAATGGGAAACAAACACTAGCTTGCCTTACAAGAAACACACTTTGCTTTTGAGAAAAGAGCACTCTTCTACTCTACTGTGTTTCCTATGGGGTCCAAACAGTGAGCTTGCTCAGAACAAAAGAACTGTGCTTCCTACATACACGGACCATACCTAGTTCAACTCTGCTTAGGAAACTGACAAGAACAGTAGCTCCTCTTCAGTCCAATACATTGTACTTGCTGGGAACAGACGCGAGTGCTATTTGCACTGTGTATGGCTGGGAGTGCAATAGTAACTTTCCTTACCAGAAAACAACTCTTGCTCATAAGACCGGAAACTGCATGTGATTGAACTCCATTTAGGTCTAGGAAACAAACGCTAGCTCGCCTTACAAGAAACACACTCTGCTTTTGAGAAAAGAGCAGTCTTCTACTCTACTGTGTTTCCTATAGGGCCAGAACAGTGAGCTTGCTCAGAACAAAAGAACTGAGCTTCCTACACACAGGCCCATATCTAGTTCAATTCTGCTTAGGAAACTGATAGAACAGTAGATCCTCTTCATTCAAATACACTGTCTTGCAGGGAACAGACGTGAGTGCTATTTACATTATTTATGGCAATGGGAGCTCAATAGTGACTCTTCTTACCAGAAAACAACTCTTGCTCATAGGACCAGAAACTGCATGTGATTCAACTCCATTTAGGACTGGGAAACAAAGGCTAGCTCGCCTTACAAGAAACATACTCTGCTTTTGAGAAAAGAGCACTCTTCTACTCTACTGTGTTTCCTATGGGGTCCGAACAGTGAGCTTGCTCAGAACAAAAGAACTGTGCTTCCTATACACATGGGCCATATCTAGTTCAACTCTGCTTAGGAAACTGACAAGAACAGTAGCTCCTATTCAGTCCAATACACTGTACTTGCTGGGAACAGACGCGAGTGCTATTTGCACTGTGTATGGCTGGGAGTGCAATAGTAACTTTCTTTACCAGAAAACAACTCTTGATCATAGGACCGGAAACTGCATGTGATTGAACTCCATTTAGGTCTAGGAAACAAATGCTATCTAGCCTTACAAGAAACACACTCTGCTTTTGAGAAAAGAGCACTCTTCTACTCTACTGTGTTTCCTATAGGGCCAGAAGAGTGAGCTTGCTCAGAACAAAAGAACTGAGCTTCCTACACACACGGCCATATCTAGTTCAATTCTGCTTAGGAAACTGATAGAACAGTAGATCCTCTTCAGTCAAATACACTGTCTTGCAGGGAACAGACGTGAGTGCTATTTGCATTGTGTATGGCAATGGGAGCTCAATAGTGACTCTTCTTACCAGAAAACAACTCTTGCTTGTAGGACCAGAAACTGCATGTGATTCAACTCCATTTAGGACTGGGAAACAAACGCTATCTCGCCTTACAAGAAACACACTCTGCTTTTGAGAAAAGAGCACTCTTCTACTCTACTGAGTTTCCTATGGGGACCCAACAGTGAGCTTGCTCAGAACAAGAGAACTGTGCTTCCTACACACACGGGCCATATCTAGTTCAACTCTGCTTAGGAAACTGACAAGAACAGTAGCTCTTCTTCAGTCCAATACACTGTTAATGCTGGGAACAGAGGCGAGTGCTATTTGTACTGTGTATGGCAATGGGAGCTCAATAGTGACTCTTCTTACCACAAAACAACTCTTGCTCGTAGGACCAAAAACTGCATGTGACTCAACTCCATTTAAGACTGGGAAACAAACGCGAGCTCACCTTACAAGAAATACACTCTGCTTTTGAAAAAGAGCACTCTTCTACTCTACTGTGTTTCCTATGGGGTCCGAACAGTGAGCTTGCTCAGAACAAAAGAACTGTGCTTCCTACACACACGGACCATATCTAGTTCAACTCCGCTTAGGAAACTGACAAGAACAGTAGCTCCTATTCAGTCCAATACACTGTACTTGCTGGGAACAGACGCGAGTGCTATTTGCACTGTGTATAGCAATTGGAGCACAATAGTGACTCCTCTTACGAGAAAACAACTCTTGCTCGTAGGACCAAAAACTGCATGTGACTCAACTCCATTTAGTACTGGGAAACAAACGCTAGCTCTCCTTACAAGTACCACACTCTGCTTTTGAGAAAAGAGCGCTGTTCTTGTCTACTGTGTTTCCTATATGTCCAGAACAGTGAGCTTGCTCAGAAAAAAGAACTGTGCTTCCTACACACACGGCCATATCTAGTTCAATTCTGCTTAGGAAACTTAGAAGAACAGTAGCTCCTCTTCAGTCCAATACACTGTACTTGCTGGGAACAGACGCGAGTGCTATTTGCACTGTGTATGGCAATGGAAGCACAATAGTGTCTCTTCTTACCAGAAAACAACTCTTGCTTGTAGGACCAGAAACTGCATGGGATTCAACTCCATTTCTGACTGGGAAACAAACACTAGCTCGCATTACAAGAAACACACTCTGCTTTTGAGAAAAGAGCACTCTTCTACTCTACTGTGTTTCCTATGGTGTCTGAAAATTGAGCTTGCTCAGAACAAAAGAAGTGTGCTTCCTGCACAGACAGGCCATATCTAGTTAAACTCTGCTTAGGAAACTGACAAGAACAGTAGCTCCTCTTCAGTCCAAAACACAGTACTGGCTGGGAACAGACGCGAGTGCTATTTGCACTGTGTATGGCAATGGGTGCTCAATAGTGACTTTCCTTTACAGAAAACAACTCTTGCTCATAGGACCGAAAACTGCATGTGATTCAACTCCATTTAAAACTGGGAAATAAACGCTAGCTCGCCTTACAAGAAAGAGACTCTGTTTTTGAGAAAAGAGCACTCTTCTACTCTACTGTGTTTCCTATATGGCCAGAAGAGTGATCTTGCTAATAACAAAAGAACTGTGCTTCCTACACACACGGGCTATATCTAGTTCAACTCTGCTTAGGAAACTGACAAGAACAGTAGCTCCTCTACAGTCCAATACACTGTACTTGCTGGGAACAGATGCGAGTGCTATTTGCACTGTGTATGGCAATGGGAGCGCAATAGTGACTTTCCTTACCAGAAAACAACACTTGCTCATAGGACCAAAAACTGCATGTTACTCAACTCCGTTTAGAACTGGAAAACAAACGCTTACTCGCCTTACAAGAAACACACTCTGCATTTTGAGAAAAGAAGACTCTTCTACTCTACTGTCTTTCTTATAGGGCCAGAACAGTGAGCTTGCGCAGAACAAAAGAACTGTGCTTCCTACACACACGGGCCATATCTAGTTCAACTCTGCTTAGGATACTGACAAGAACAGTAGTTCCTCTTCAGTCCAATACACTGTACTTGCTAGGAACAGACGCGAGAGCTATTGGTACTGTGTATGGCAATGGGATCGAAACAGTGACTCTTCTTACCAGAAAGCAACTCTTGATCGTAGGACCAAAAACTGCATGTGACTCAACTCCGTTTAGAAATGGGAAATGAACGCTTACTCGCCTTACAAAAAACACACTCTGCTTTTGAGAAAAGAGCACTCTTCTACTCTACTGTGTTTCCTATAGGGCCAGAAAAGAGAGCTTGCTCAGAACAAAAGAACTGTGCTTCCTACACACACTGCCATATCTAGTTCATTTCTGCTTAGGAAACTGAAAGAGCAGTAGATCCTCTTCATTCCAATACACTGTACATGCTGGGAACAGACGCCAGTGCTATTTGCACTGTGTAGGGCAATGGGAGCAAAATAGTGACTCTTCTTACCAGAAAACAACTCTTGTTCGTAGTACAATAAACTGCAGGTGATTCAACAACATTTAGGACTGGGAAACAAATGCTAGCTCGCCTTACAAGAAACACACTCTACTTTTGAGAAATGAGCACTCTCCTTCTCTACTGTGTTTCCTATGGGGTCCGAACAGTGAGCTTGGTCAGAACAAAAGAACTGTGCTTCCTACACACCCGGGCCATATCTAGTTCAACTCTGCTTAGGAAACTGACAAGAACAGTAGCTCCTCTTCAGTCCAATACACTGCACTTGCTGGGAACAGACGCGAGTGGTATTTGCACTGTGTATGGCAATGGGAGAGCAATAGTGACTCTTCTTACCAGAAAACAACACTTGCTCATAGGACCAGAAACTGCATGTGATTCAACTCCATTTCTGACTGGGAAACAAATGCTAGCTCGCCTTACAAGAAACACACTCTGCTTTTGAGAAAAAGGCACTCTTCTACTCTACTCTGTTTCCTATGGGGTCAGAACAGTGAGCTTGGTCAGAACCAAAGAAATGTGCTTCCTACACACACTGGCCATATCTCGTTCAACTCTGCTTAGGAAACTGACAAGAACTGTAGCTCCTCTCCAGTCCAATACACTGCACTTGCTGGGAACAGACGCGAGTGCTATTTGCACTGTGCATGGCAATTGGAGCGCAATAGTGACTCTTCTTACCAGAAGACAACTCTTTCATGTAGGACCAAAAACTGCATGTGATTCAACACCATTTAGGACTGGGAAACAAATGCTAGCGTGCCTTACAATAAACACACTCTGCTTTTGAGAAAACAGCACTCTTCTTCTCTACTGTGTTTCCTATAGGGCCAGAACAGAGAGCTTGCTCAGAACAAAAGAACTGCGCTTCCTATACCCATGGCCATATCTAGTTCAATTCTGTTTAGGAAACAGATAAGAACAGTAGATCCTCTTCAGTCCAATACACTGTACATGATGGGAACAGACGCCATTGCTATTTGCCCTGTGTATGACAATGGGAGCACAATAGTGACTCTCCTTACCAGAAAACAACTCTTGCTCATAGGAACAGAAACTGCATGTGATTCAAATCCATTTAGGACTGGGAAACAAACGCTAGCTCGCCTTACAAGAAACACACTCTGCTTTTGAGAAACGAGCACTCTTCTTCTCTACTGTGTTTCCTATGGGGTCCGAACAGTGAGCTTGGTCAGAACAAAAGAACTGTGCTTCCTACACACAGGGGCCATATCTAGTTCAACTCTGCTTAGGAAACTGACAAGAACAGTAGCTCCTCCTCAGTCCAATACACTGCACTTGCTGGGAACAGACGCGAGTGCTATTTGCACTGTGTATGGCAATGGGAGCGCAATAGTGACTCTTCTTACCAGAAAACAACTCTTGCTCTTAGGCCAAGACACTGCATGTGATTCAACTCCATTTCTGACTGGGAAACAAATGCTAGCTCGCCTTACAAGAAACACACTCTGCTTTTGAGAAAACGGCACTCTTCTACTCTACTGTGTTTCCTATGGGGTCAGAACAGTGAGCTTGGTCAGAACAAAAGAACTGTGCTTCCTAAACACACGGGCCATATCTAGTTCAACTCTGCTTAGGAAACTGACAAGAACAGTAGCTCTTCTTCAGTCCAATACACTGCAATTGCTGAGAACAGACGCGAGTGCTATTTGCACTGCCTATGGCAATGGGAGCGCAATAGTGACTCTTCTTACCAGAAAAAAAGTATTGCTCGTAGGACCAGAAACTGCATGTAATTCAACTCCATTTCTGACTGGGAAACAAACGCTTACTCGCCTTACAAGAAACACACTCTGCTTTTGAGAAAAGAGCACTCGTCTACTCTACTGCGTTTCCTATAGGGCCAGAACAGTGAGCTTGCTCAGAACAAAAGAACTGTGCTTCCTACACTCACGGGCCATATCTAGTTCAACTCTGCTTAGGAAACTTAGGAGAACAGTAGATCATCTTCAGTCCAATACACTGTACTTGCTGGGAAAGGACGAGAGTGCTATTTGCACTGTGTACGGCAATGGATGCACAATAGTGACTCTTCTTATCAGAAAACAACTCTTGCTCTTAGGACCTGAAACTGCATTTGATTCAATCCACTTAGGACTGGGAAACAAATGCTAACTCGCCTTACAAGAAACACACTCTGCTTTTGAGAAAAGAGCACTCTTCTTCTCTACTGTGTTTCCTATGGGGTCCGAACAGAGAGCTTGCTCAGAACAAAAGAACTGTGCTTCCTACATTCGGGCCATATCTAGTTCAACTCTGCTTAGGAAACTGACAAGAGAAGTAGCTCCTCTTCAGTCCAATACACTGTACTTGCTGGGAACAGAATCGAGTGCTATTTGCACTGTGTATGGCAATGGGAGCACAATAGTGACTTTCCTTACCTGAAAGCAACTCTTGCGTGTAAGACCAAAAACTGCATGTGATTCAACTCCATTTAGGACTGGGAAACAAATGCTAGCTCGCCTTACAAGAAACAAAATCTGCTTTTGAGGAAAGAGCACTAATCTACTCTACTGTGTTTCCTATGGTGTCCGAACAGTGAGCTTGCTCAGAACAAAAGAACTGTACTTCCTACACACACGGGCCATATCTAGTTCAACTATGCTAAGGAAACTGATGAGAACAGTAGCTCCTCTTCAGTCCAATACACTGTACTTGCTGGGAACATATGCGAGTGCTATTTGCACTGTGTACAGCAATGGGAGCGCAATAGTTACTCTTCTTACCAGAAAAAAACTCTTGCTCGTAGGACCAGAAACTCCATGGGATTCAACTCCATTTAGGACTGGGAAACAAACGCTAGCTCGCCTTAAAAGAAACATACTCTTCTTTTTGAGTAAAGTGCACTCTTCAACTCTACTGTGTTTTCTATGGGGTCCCAACTGTGAGCTTGCTGAGAACAAAAGAACTGTGCTTCCTACACACTCCCGCCATATCTAATTCAACTCTGCTTAGGAAAATGACAAGAACAGTAGCGGCTCTTCAGCACAATACACTGTACTTGCTGGGAAAAGATGCGAGTGCTCTTTGCAATGTATATGGCAATGGGAGCACTATAGTGACTTTCCTTACCAGAAAACAACTCTTGCGTGTAGGACCAAAAACTGCATGTGAATCAACTCCATTTAGAACTTGGAAACAAACGCTAGCTTGCCTTACAAGAAACACACTCTGCTTTTGAGAAAACAGCACTCTTCTACTCTACTGTGATTCCTACAGCGCCAGAACAGTGAGCTTGCTCAGAACAAAAGAACTCTGCTTCCTACACACGGCCATATCTAGTTCAATTCTGCTTAGGAAACTGACAAGAACAGTAGATCCTCTTCAGTCCAATACACTGTACTTGCTGGGAACAGATGCCAGTGCTATTTGCACAATGTATTACAACGGGAGCGAAATAGTGACTCTTCTTACCAGAAAACAATTCTTGCTCGTAGGACCAGAAACTGCATGTGATTCAACTACATTAAGGACTGGGAAACAAACGCTAGCTCGACTTACAAGAAACACACTCTGCTTTTGTGGAAAGAGCACTCTTCTAGTCTACTGTGTTTCCTATAGGGCCAGAACAGTGAGCTTGCTGAGTACAAAAGAACTGTGCTTCCTACACACACGGGCCATATCTAGTTCAACTCTGCTAGGATCCTGACAAGAATAGTAGCTCCTCTTCAGTCCAATACACTGTACATGCTGGGAACAGACGCCAGTGCTATTTGCTCTGTGTATGACAATGGGAGCGCAATAGTGACTCTTATTACCAGAAAAAACTCTTGCTCGTAGGACCAGAAACTGCATGTGATTCAACTCCATTTAGGACTGGGAAACAAACGCTAGCTCGCCTTACAAGAAACACGCTCTGCTTTTTAGAATAGGGCACACATCTACTCTACTGTGTTTCCTATGGGGTCCAAACAGTGAGCTTGCTCAGAACAAAAGAACTGTGATTCCTACACACACGGGTCATATGTAGTTCAACTCTGCTTAGGAAACTGACAAGAACAGTAGATCCTCTTCAGTCCAATACACTGTAGTTACTGGGAACAGAGGCGAGTGCTTTTTGCACTGTGTATGGCAATGGGAGCGCAATAGTGACTTTCCTTACCAGAAAACAACTCTTGCTCGTAGGACCTGATACTGCATGTGATTCAACTCCATTTAGGACTGGGAAACAAACGCTAGCTCGCCTTACATAAACACACTCTGCTTTTGAGGAAAGAGCACTCTTCTACTCTACTGTGTTTCCTATAGGGCCAGAACAGTGAGCTTGCTGAGAACAAAAGAACTGTGCTTCCTACACACACAGGCCATATCTAGTTCAACTCTGCTTAGGTACCTGACAAGAACAGTAGATCCTCTTCAGTCCAATACACTGTACTTGCTGGGAACAGACTCCAGTGCTATTTGCACTGTGTATGACAATGGGAGCGCAATAGTGACTCTTCTTAC
The DNA here is from genome assembly GCF_949786415.1 of Peromyscus eremicus. Lineage (NCBI taxonomy): Eukaryota > Metazoa > Chordata > Mammalia > Rodentia > Cricetidae > Peromyscus > Peromyscus eremicus. Next base: position 38,446 of record NW_026736629.1, on the reverse strand, counting down.
CACAAAACAATTCTTGCTCGTAGGACCAGAAACTGCATGTGATTCAACTCCATTTAGGACTGGGAAAAAAAGCTAGCTCGCCTTACAAGAAACACACTCTGCTTTTGTGGAAAGAGCAATCTTCTACTCTACTGTTTCCTATAGGGCCAGAACAGTGAACTTGCTGAGTACAAAAGAACTGTGCTTCCTATACACATGGGCCATATCTAGTTCAACTCTGGTTAGGATCCTGACAAGAACAGTAGATCCTCTTCAGTGCAATACACTGTACATGCTGGGAACAGACGCCAGTGCTATTTGCCCTGTGTATGACAATGGGAGCGCAACAGTTACTCTTATTACCAGAAAAAACTCTTGCTCGTAGGACCAGAAACTGCATGTGATTCAACTCCATTTAGGACTGGGAAACAAACGCTAGCTCGCCTTACAAGAAACACACTCTGCTTTTGAGAAAAGAGCACTCTTCTACTCTACTGTGTTTTCTATGGGGTCCGAACAGTGAGCTTGCTGAGAACAAAAGAACTGTGCTTCCTACACACACGGGCCATATCTAGTTCAACTCTGCTTAGGAAACTGACAAGAACAGTAGCTCCTCTTCAGTCCAATACACGGTACTTGCTGGGAACAGACGCAAAGGCTGTTTGCACTGTGTATGGCAAAGGGAGCACAATAGTGACTCTTCCAACCAGAAAACAACTCTTGCTCGTAGGACCAAAAACTGCATGTGATTCAAATTCATTTAGGACTGTTAAACAAAAGCTAGCTCGCCTTACAAGAAACACACTCTGCTTTTGAGAAAAGAGCACTCTTCTTCTCTACTATGTGTCCTATGGTTTCCGAACAGTGAGCTTGCTCAGAACAAAAGAACTGTGCTTCCTACGCACACGGGCCATATCTAGTTAAACTCTGCTTAGGAAACTGACAAGAACAGTAGCTCCTCTTGAGTCCAATACACTGTACTTTCTGGGAACAGATGCGAGTGCTATTTGCACTGTGTTTGGCAATGGGAGCGCAATAGTGACTTTCCTTACCAGAAAACAACTCTTGCGCATAGGACCAAAAACTGCATGTGATTCAACTCCATTTAGAAGTGGGAACCAAACGCTAGCTCGCCTTACAAGAAACACACTATGCCTTTGAGAAAGAGCACTGAGTTTCCTATGGGGTCCGCACAGTGAGCTTGCTGAGAACAAAAGAACTGTGCTTCCTATACACACGGGCCATATCTAGTTCAACTCTGCTTAGGAAACTGACAAGAACAGTAGCTCCTCTTCAGTCCAATACACTGTACTTGCTGGGAACAGACGTGAATGCTATTTGTGCTGTGTATGGCAAAGGGAGCACAATAGTGACTTTCCTTACCAGAAAACAACTCTTGCTCCTAAGACCAAAAACTGCATGTGATTCAACTCCATTTAGGTGTGGGAAACAAACGCTAGCTCACCTTACAAGAAACACATTCTGCTTTTGAGAAAAGAGCACTCTTCTACTCTACTGTGTTTCCTATAGGGCCAGAACAGTGAGCTTGCTCAGAACAAAAGAACTGTGCTTCCTACAAACATGGCCGTATCTAGTTCAATTCTGCTTAGGAAACTGACAAGCACAGTAGATCCTCTTCAGTCCAATACACTGTACATGCTGGGAACAGACGCCAGTGCTATTTGCCCTGTGTATGACAATGGGAGCACAGTAGTGACTCTTCTTACCAAAAAACAACTCTACTAGTAGGACCAGAAACTGCATGTGATTCAACTTCATTTACAACTGGGAAACAAAAGCTAGCTCGCCATACAAGAAACACACTCTGCTTTTGAGAAAAGAGCACTCTTCTACTCTACTGTGTTTCCTATAAGGTCCGAACAGTGAGCTTGCTCAGAACAAATGAACTGTGCTTCCTACACACACGGGCCATATCTAGTGCAACTCTGCTTAGGAAACTGAAAAGAACAGTAGCTCCTCTTCTGTCCAATACACTGTACTTGCTGGGAACAGACGCGAGTGCTATTTGCACTGTGTATGTCAATGGGAGCGCAATAGTGACTTTCCTTACCAGAAAACAACTCTTGCTCGTAGGACCAAAAACTGCATGTGATTCCACTCCATTTAGGACTGGGAAACAAACGCTAGCTCGCCTTACAAGAAACACACTCTGCTTTTGAGAAAAGAGCACTCTTCTACTCTACTGTTTTTCCTATAGGGCCAGTACAGTGAGCTTGCTCAGAACAAAAGAACTGTGCTTCCTACACAAATGGCCATATCCAGTTCAATTCTACTTAGGAAACTGACAAGAACAGTAGCTCCTCTTCAGTCCAATACACTGTAGTTACTGGGAACAGATGCGAGTGCTATTTGCACTGTGTATGGAAATGGGAGCGCAATAGTGACTCTTCTTACCAGAAAAAAACTATTGCTCGTAGGACCAGAAACTGCATGTGATTCAACTCCATTTAGGACTGGAAAAAAAACACTAGCTTGCCTTACAAGAAACACACTCTGCTTTTGAGAAAAGAGCACTCTTCTACTCTACTGTGTTTCCTAAGAGGTCCGAACAGTGAGCTTGCTCAGAACAAAAGAACTGTACTTCCTGCACACATGGCCATATATAGTTCAATTCTGCTTAGGAAACTGACAAGAACAGTAGATCCTCTTCAGTCCAATACACTGTACATGCTCGGAACCTACGCCAGTGCTATTTGCCCTGTGTATGAAAATGAGAGCCCAGTAGTGACTCTTCTTACCAGAAAACAACTCTTGCTTGTAGGACCAGAAACTGCATGTGATTCATCTCCATTTAGGTCTGGGAAGCAAACGCTATCTCGCCTTACAAGAAACACACTCTGCTTTTGAGAAAGAGCACTGAGTTTCCTATGGGGTCCGCACAGTGAGCTTGCTCAGAACAAAAGAACTGTGCTTCCTATACACACGGGCCATATCTAGTTCAACTCTGCTTAGGAAACTGACAAGAACAGTAGCTCCTCTTCAGTCCAATACACTGTACTTGCTGGGAACAGATGTGAGTGCTATTTGTGCTGTGTATGGCAAAGGGAGCTCAATAGTGACTCTTCTTACCAGAAAAAAACTCTTGCTCTTAGGACCAGAAACTGCATGTGTATTTCAACTTCAATTAGGACTGGAAAAAAAACGCTAGCTCACCCTACAAGAAACACACTCTGCTTTTGAGAAAAATGCACTCTTCTACTCTACTGTTTTTTCTATGGGGTTCGAAATGTGAGCTTGCTCAGAACAAAAGAACTGTGCTTCCTACACACACGGGCCATATCTTGTTCAATTCTGCTTAGGAAAATGACAAGAACAGTAGCTCCTCTTCAGTCCAATACACTGTACTTGCTGGGAACAGACGCGAGTGCTATTTGCCCTTTGTATGACAATGGGAGCACAATAGTGACTCTTCTTACCAGAAAACATCTCTTGCTCGTAGGAACAGAAACTGCATGTGATTCAACGCCATTTAGGATATGGAAACAACCACTAGCTCGCCTTACAAGAAACACACTCTGCTTTTGAGAAAAGAGCACTCTGCAACTTTACTGTGTTTCCTATAGGACCAGAACAGTGAGCTTGCTCAGAACAAAAGAACTGTGCTTCCTACACACACCGGCCATAGTTAGTTCAACTCTGCTTACGAAACTGAAAAGAACAGTAGATCCTCTTCAGTCCAATACACTGTACATGCTGGGTACAGATGCCAGTGGTATTTGCACTGTGTATGGCAATGGGAGCGCAATAGTGACTCTTCTTACCAGAAAACAACTCTTGCTCATAGGACCAGAAACTGCATGTGATTCAACTCCATTTAGGACTGGGAAACAAACCCTAGCTCGCCTTACAAGAAACACACTCTGCTTTTGAGGAAAGAGCACTCTTCTACTCTACTGTGTTTCCTATAGGGCCAGAACAGTGAGCATGCTGAGTACAAAAGAACTGTGCTTCCTACACACATGGGCCATATCTAGTTCAACTCTGCTTAGGAACCTGACAAGAACAGTAGATCCTCTTCAGTCCAATACACTGTACATGCTGGGAACAGAGGCCAGTGCTATTTGCCCTGATTATGACAATGGGAGCGCAATAGTGACTCTTATTACCAGAAAAACCTTTTGCTCATAGGACCAGAAACTGAATGTGATTCAACTCCATTTAGGACTGGGAAACAAACGCTAGCTCGCCTTACAAGAAACACACTCTGCTTTTGAGAAAAGAGCACTCTTCTACTCTACTGTTTTTCCTATGGTGTCCGAACAGTGAGCTTGCTCAGAACAAAAGAACTGTGCTTCCTACACATACGGGCAATATCTTGTTCAACTCTGCTTAGGAAACTGACAAGCACAGTAGATCCTCTTCAGTCCAATACACTGTACTTGCTGGGAACAGACGCGAGTGCTATTTGCACTGTGTATGCCAATGGGAGCGCAATAATGACTTTCCTTACCAGAAAACATCTCTTGCTCGTAGGACAAGAAACTGCATGTGATTCAACTCCATTTAGGACTGGGAAACAAACGCTAGCTCTCCTTACAAGAAACACACTCTGCTTTTGAGAAAAGAGCACTCTTCTACTCTACTGTGTTTCCTATGGGGTACAAACAGTGAGCTTGCTCAGAACAAAAGAACTGTGCTTCCTACACACACGAGCCATATCTAGTTCAACTCTGCTTAGGAAACTGACAAGAACAGTAGCTCCTCTTCAGTCCAATACACTGTATTGCTGGGAACAGACGTGAATGCTATTTGCGCTGTGTATGGCAAAGGGAGCGCAATAGTGACTTTCCTTACCAGAAAACAACTCTTGCTGGTAGGACCAAAAACTGCATGTAATTCAACTCCATTTAGGACTGGGAAACAAACGCTAGCTCGCCTTACAGGAAACACACTCTGCTTTTGAGAAAAGAGCACATTTCTACTCTACTGTGTTTCCAATAGGGCCAGAACAGTGAGCTTGCTCAGAAAAAAGAACTGTGCTTCGTACACACACGGGCCATATCTTGTTCAATTCTCCTTAGGAAACTGACAAGAACAGTAGAACCTCTTCAGTCCAATATTCTGTACTTGCTGGGAACAGACGCCAGTGCTATTTGCAGTGTGTATGGCAATGTAAGCGCAATAGTGACTCTTCTTACCAGAAAAAGCTCTTGCTTGCAGGAAGAGAAACTGCATGGGATTCAACTCCATTTCTGACTGGGAAACAAACTCTAGGTCACCTTTGAAGAAACACACTCTGCTTTTGATAAAAGGGCACTCTTCTACTCTACGGTGTTTCCTATGGCGTCCAAACAGTGAGCTTGCTCAGAACAAAAGAACTGTGCTTCCTACACACACGGGCCATATCTGGTACAACTCTGCTTAGGAAACTGACAAGAACAGTAGCTCCTCTTTAGTCCTATACAGTGTACTTGCTAGGAACAGACGCCAGTGCTATTTGCCCTGTGTATGACAATGGGAGCACAATATTGACTCTTCTTACCAGAAAACAACTCTTGCTCTTAGGACCAGAAACTGCATGTGATTCAACTCCATTTAGGACTGGGAAAGAAACGCTAGCTCGCCTTACAAGAAACACACTCTGCTTTAGAGAAAAGAGCACTCTTCTACTCTACTGTGTTTCCTATAGGGCCAGAACAGTGAACTTGCTCAGAACAAAAGAACTGTGCTTCCTACACACAGGGGCCATATCTAGTTAAAACTCTGCTTAGGAACCTGACAAGAACAGTAGCTACTCTTCAGTCCAGTACACTGTACTTGCTGGGAACAGACACAAGTGTATTTGCACTGTGTATGGAAATGGGAGCGCAATAGTGACTCTTCTTACCAGAAAACAACTCTTGCTCGTAGGACCAGAAACTGCATGTGATTCAACTCCATTTAGGACTGGGAAACAAACGCTAGCTCGCCTTACAAGAAACACACTCTGCTTTTGAGAAAAGAGCACTCTTCTACTCTACTGTTTTTCCTATAGGGCCAGAACAGAGAGCTTGCTCAGAACAAAAGAACTGTGCTTCCTGCATACACGGCCATATCTAGTTCAATTCTGCTTAGGAAACTGACAAGAACAATAGATCCTTTTCAGTTCAATACACTGTACATCTGGGAACAGACGCGAGTACTGTTTGTACTGTGTATGGCAATGGGAACCCAATAGTGACTCTTCTTACCAGAAAACTACTCTTGCTCATAGGACCAAAAACTGCATGTGACTCAACTCCATTTAGGACTGGGAAACAAATGCTAGCTCGCCTTACAAGAAACACACTCTGCTTTTGAGAAAAGAGCACTCTTCTACTCTACTGTGTTTCCTATAGGGCCAGAACAGTGAGCTTGCTCAGAACAAAGAACTGTGCTTCCTACACACACGGGCCATATCTTGTTCAATTCTCCTTAGGAAACTGACAAGAACAGTAGAACCTCTTCAGTCAACTACACTGTACATGCTGGCAACAGACGCCAGTGCTATTTGCCCTGTGTGTGAAAATGGGAGCACAATAGTGACTCTTCTTACCAGAAAACAACTCTTGCTCGTATGACCAGAAACTGCATGTGATTCAACTCCATTTAGGACTGGGAAACAAACACTAGCTCGCCTTACAAGAAACACACTCTGCTTTTGAGAAAAGAGCACTCTTCTACTCTACTGTGTTTCCTATGGAGTCCGAACAGTGAGCTTGCTCAGAACAAAAGAACTGTGCTTCCTACACACACGGGCCATATCTAGTTCATCTCTGCTTAGGAAACTGAAAAGAACAGTAGATTTCTTCAGTCCAATATGCTGTACTGCTGGGAACAGAGGCCAGTGCTATTTGCAGTGTGTATGGCAATGGGAGCGCAATAGTGACTCTTCTTACCAGAAAAAGCTCTTGCTTGTAGGACAAGAAACTGCATGGGATTCAACTCCATTTCTGACTGGGAAACAAACTCTAGCTCGCCTTTCCAGAAACACACTCTGCTTTTGATAAAAGGGCACTCTTCTACTCTATGGTGTTTCCTATGGCGTCCATACAGTGAGCTTGCTCAGAACAAAAGAACTGTGCTTCCTACACACACAGGCCATATCTGGTACAACTCTGCTTAAGAAACTGACAAGAACAGTAGCTCCTCTTAAGTCCAATACACTGTACTTGCTAGGAAGAGACGCCAGTGCTATTTGCCCTGTGTATGACAATGGGAGCGCAATAGTGATTCTTCTTACCAGAAAACAACTCTTGCTCGTAGGACCAGAAACTGCATGTGTATTTCAACTCCATTTAGGTCTGGGAAATAAACGCTAGCTCGCCTTACAAGAAACACACTCTGCTTTTGAGAAAAGAGCACTCTTCTTGTCTACTGTGTTTCATATAGAGCCAGAACAGTGAGCTTGCTCAGAACAAAAGAACTGTACTTCCTACACACACGAGCCATATCTAGTTCAACTCTGCTTAGGAAACGGAGAAGAAAAGTAGCTCTTCTTCAGTCCAATACACTGTACATGCTGGGAACAGACGCAAGTGCAATTTGTACTGTTTATGGCAATGAGAGCACAATAGTGACATTCCTTACCAGAAAACAACTCTTGCTCATAGGACCAAAAACTGCATGTGATTCAAATCCATTTAGGACTGGGAAACAAACGCTAGCTCGCCTTACCAGAAACACACTCTGCTTTTGAGAAAATTGCACTCTTCTACTCAATTGTGTTTCCTACGGGGTCCGAACAGTGAGCTTACTCAGAACAAAAGACCTGTGCTTCCTACACACACGGGCCATATCTGGTTCAACTCTGCTTAGGAACCTGACAAGAACAGTAGCTCCTCTTCAGTCCAATACACTGTACTTGCTGGGAACAGACGCAAATACTATTAGCACTCTGTATGGTAATGGGAGCGCAATAGTGACTTTCCTTACCAGAAAACAACTCTTGCTTGTAGGACCTGAAACTGCATGTGATTCAACTCCATTTAGGACTGGGAAACAAATGCTAGCTCGCCTTACGAAAAACACACATGTGCTTTTGAGAAAATAGCACTCTTCTACTCTATTTTGTTTCCTATGGGGTCCGAACAGTGAGCTTGCTCAGAACAAAAGAACTGTGCTTCCTACACACACGGCCATATCTAGTTCAATTCTGCCAAGGAACCTGACAAGAACAGTAGATTCTCTTCAGTCCAATACACAGTACATGCTGGGAACCGACGCCAGTGCTATTTGCCCAGTGTATGACAATGGGAGCACAATATTGACTCTTCTTACCAGAAAACAACTGTTGCTCCTAGGACCAGAAACTGCATGTGATTCAACTCCATTTAGGACTGGGAAAGAAACGCTAGCTTGCCTTACAAGAAACACACTCTGCTTTTGAGAAAAGAGCACTCTTCTACTCGACTATGTTTCCTATAGGGCCAGAACAGTGAGCTTGCACAGAACAAAAGAAGTGTGCTTCCTACACACACGGGCCATATCTAGTTCAATTCGGCTTAGGAAACTGACAAGAACAGTATACCCTCTTCAGTCAAATACACTGCACATGGTGGGAACAGACACCAGTGCTATTTGCCCTGTGTATGACAATGGGAGCACAATAGTGACTCTTCTTACCAGAAAAAAACTCTTGCTCGTAAGACCAGAAACTGCATGTGATTCAACTCCATTTAGGACTGGGAAAGAAATGCTACCTCGCCTTACAAGAAACAAACTCTGCTTTTGAGAAAAGAGCACTCTTCTACTCTATTGTTTTTCCTATGGAGTCCGAAAAGTGAGCTTGCTCAGAACAAAGAAGTGTGCTTCCTACACACACGGGCCATATCTCGTTCAACTCTGCTTAGAAAACTGACAAGAAAAGTAGCTGCTCTTCAGTCCAATACACTGTACTTGCTGGGAACAGACGCCAGTGCTATTTGCACTGTGTATGGCAAAGGGAGCGCAATAGTGACTTTCCTTACCAGAAAACAACTCTTGCTCGTATGATCAAAAACTGCATGTGATTCAACTACATTTAGGGGTGGGAAACAAACGCTAGCTCACCTTACAAGAAACACACTCTGCTTTTGAGAAAAGAGCACTCTTCTACTCTACTGTGTTTCCTATAGGGCCAGAACAGTGAGCTTGCTCAGAACAAAAGAACTGTGCTTGCTACACACATGGCCGTATCTAGTTCAATTCTGCTTAGGAAACTGACAAGAACAGTAGATCCTCTTCAGTCCAATACACTGTACATGCTGGGAACAGACGCCAGTGCTATTTGCCCTGTGTATGACAATGGGAGGGCAATAGTGACTCTTCTTACCAGAAAACAACTCTTGCTTGTAGGACCAGAAACTGCATGTGATTCAACTCCATTTAGGACTGGGAAACAAATGCCAGCTAGCCTTACAAGAAACACACTCTGCTTTTGAGAAAACAGCACATTTCTACTCTACTGTGTTTCCTATGGGGTCCAAAAAGTGAGGTTTCTCAGAACAAAAGAACTGCACTTCCTACACACACGGGCCATATCTAGTTCAACTCTGATTAGGAAACTGACAAGAACAGTAGCTCCTCTTCAGTACAATACACTGTACTTGCTGGGAACAGAATCGAGTGCTATTTGCACTGTGTATGACAATGGGAGCACAATAGTGACTCTTCTTACCAGAAAACAACTCTTGCTCGTAGAACCAAAAACTGCATGTCATTCAACTCCTTTTAGGACTGGGAAACAAACATTAGCTCACCTTACAAGAAACACACTCTGCTTTTGAGAAATGAGCACTCTTCTACTCTACTGTGTTTCCTATGGTGTCCGAACAGTGAGCTTGCTCAGAACAAAAGAACTGTGCTTCCTACACACACGGGCCATATCTAGTTATACTCTGCTTAGGAAAATGACAAGTCCAATACACTGTACTTGCAGGGAACAGACGCGAGTGCTATTTGCACTGTGTATGGCAAAGGGAGCGCAATAATGACTTTCCTTACCAGAAAACAACTCTTGCTCGGAGGACCAGAAAGTGCATGTGATTGAACTCCATTTAGGACTGGGAAACAAACGCTAGCTCGCCTTACAAGAAACACACTCTGCTCTTGAGGAAAGAGCACTCTTCCAGTCTACTGTGTTTCCTATAGGGCCAGAACTGTGAGCTTGCTGAGTACAAAAGAACTGTGCTCCCTACACACATGGGCCATATCTAGTTCAACTCTGCTTAGGATCCTCACAAGAACAGTAGATCCTCTTCAGTACAATACACTGTACTTGCTGGGAACAGACGCGAGTGCTATTTGCACTGTGTATGGCAAAGGGAGCGCAATAGTGACTCTTCTTACCAGAAAACAACTCTAGCTCATAGGACCAGAAACTGCACGTGTATTTCAACTCCATTTAGTACTTGGAAACAAACGCTAGCTCGCCTTACAAGAAACACACTCTGCTTTTGAGAAAAGTGCACTCTTCTACTCTACTGTGTTTCCCATGGGGTTCCAAAGGTGAGCTTGCTCAGAACAAAAGAACTGTGCTTCCTACACACACGGGCCATATCTAGTTCATCTCTGCTTAGGAAACTGACAAGAACAGTAGCTCCTCTGCAGTCCAATAAACTGTACTTGCTAGGAACAGACGTGAGTGCTATTTGTACTGTGTGTGGCAATGGGAGCGCAATAGTGACTCTTCTTACCAGAAAACAACTCTTGCTTGTAGTATCAAAAACTGCATTTGATTCAACTCCATTTAGGACTGGGAAACAAACGCTAGCTCGCTTTACAAAAACACACTCTGCTTTTGAGAAAAGAGCACTCTTCTACTCTACTGTGTTTCCAATGGGGTTCGAACAGTGAGCTTGCTCAGAACAAAAGAACTATGCTTCCTACACACACAGGCCATATCTAGTTCAACTCTGCTTAGGAAACTGACAAGAACAGTAGCTCCTCTTCAGTCCAATACACTGTACTTGCTGAGAACAGACGCGAGTGCTATTTGTATTGTGTATGGCAATGGGAGCACAATAGTGACTCTTCTTTACCAGAAAACAACTCTTGCTCGTAGTACCAAAAACTGCTTTTGATTCAACTCCAATTAGGACTGGGAAACAAACGCTAGCTCGCCTTGCAAGAAACACACTCTGCTTTTGAGAAAAGAGCACACTTCTACTCTACTGTGTTTCCTGTGGGGTCCGAACAGTGAGCTTGCTCAGAACAAAAGAACTGTGCTTCCTACACACACGGTCCATATCTAGTTCAACTCTGCTTAGGAAACTGAGGAGAACAGTAGCTCCTCTTCAGTCCAATACACTGTACTTACTGGGAACAGACGCGAGTGTTATTTGCACTGTGTGCACAATGGGAGCACAATAGAGACTCTTCTTACCAGAAAACAACTCTTGTTCTTAGGACCAGAAACTGCATTTGATTCAATCTACTTAGGACAGGGAAACAAACGCTAGCTCGCCTTACAAGATACACGCTCTGCTTTTGAGAATAGGGCACACATCTTCTCTACTGTGTTTCCTATGGGGTCCAAACAGTGAGCTTGCTCAGAACAAAAGAATTTTGCTTCCTACACACACGGGTCATATCTAGTTCAACTCTGCTTAGGAAACTGACAAGAAGAGTAGCTCCTCTTCAGTCCAATACACTGTACTTGCTGGGAACAGACGCCAGTGCTATTTGCACTGTGTATGGCAATGGGAGCACAATAGTGATTTTCCTTACCAGAAAACAACTCTTGCTTGTAGGACCTGAAACTGCATGTGATTCAACTCCATTTAGGACTGGGAAACAAACCCTAGCTTGCGTTACAAGAAACACACTCTGCTTTTGAGGAAAGAGCACTCTTCTACTCTACTGGGTTTCCTATAGGGCCAGAACAGTGAGCTTGCTGAGTACAAAAGAACTGTGCTTCCTACACACACGGGCCATATCTAGTTCAACTCTGCTTAGGAATCTGACCAGAACAGTAGCTCCTCTTCAGACCAATACAATGTACTTGCTGGAAACAGACGCGAGTGCTATTTGTACTGTGAATGGCAATGGGAGCGCAATAGTGACTCTTCTTACCAGAAAAAAACTCTTGCTTGTAGGACCAGAAACTGCATGGGATTCAACTCAATTTAGGACTGGGAAACAAACGCTAGCTCGCCTTACAAGAAACACACTCTGCTTTTGAGAATAGAGCACTCTTCTACTTTACAGTGTTTCCTATAGGGCGAGAACAGTGAGCTTGCTCATAACAAAAGAACTGTGCTTCCTACACACGGGCCATCTCTAGTTCAACTCTGCTTAGGAAACTGATGAGAACAATAGCTCCTCTTCAGTCCAATACACTGTACTTACTGGGAACAGACGCGAGTGCTATTTGCACTGTGTATGGCAATGGGAACTCAATAGTGACTCTTTTTACCAGAAAACTACTCATGCTCTTAGGACCAGAAACTGCATGGGATTCAAATCCATTTAGGACTGGGAAACAAACGCTAGCTCGCCATACAAGAAACACACTCTGCTTTTGAGAAAAGAGCACTCTTCTACTCTACTGTGTTTCCTATGGGGTCCAAACAGAGAACTTTCTCAGAACAAAAGAACTGTGCTTCCTACACCCGGGCCATATCTAGTTCAACTCTGCTTAGGAAACTGACAAGAACAGTAGCTTCTCTTCAGTCCAATACACTGTACTTGCTGGGAACAGATGCCAGTGCTATTTGCACTGTGTATGAATATGGGAGCCCAATAGTGACTCTTCTTACCAGAAAACAACTCTTGCTCGTAACACCAGAAACTGCATGTGATTCAACTCCATTTAGGACTGGGAACCAAACGCTAGCTCGCCTAACATGAAACACACTCTGCTTTTGAAAAAAGAGCACTCTTTTACTGTACTGTGTTTCCTGTAGTCCCAAAACAGAGAGCTTGCTCAGAACAAAAGAACTGTGCTTCCTACACACACGGGTCATATCTAGTTCAACTCTGCTTACGAACCTGACAAGAACAGTAGATCCTCTTCAGTCCAATACACTGTACATGCTGGGAACACACGCCAGTGCTATTTGCCCTGTGTATGACAATGGAATCTCAATAGTGACTCTTCTTACCAGAAAACAACTCTTGATCGTAGAACCAGAAACTGCATGGGATTCAACTCCATTTAGGACTGGGAAACAAATGCTAGCTCACCTTACGAGAAACACACTCTGCTTTTGAGAAAAGAGCACTCTTCTACTCTACTGTGTTTCCTATAGTTCCAGAACAGTGAGCTTGCTCAGAACAAAAGAACTGTGCTTCCTACACACACCGCCATACCTAGTTCAATTCTGCTTAGGAACCTGACAAGAACAGTAGATACTCTTCAGTCCAATACACTGTACTTGCTGGGAACAGACAACAGTACTATTTGTCCTGTGTATGGCAATGGGAACACAATAGTGACTCTTCTTACCAGAAAACAACTCTTGCTCGTAGGACCAGAAACTGCATGGAATTCAACTCCATTTAGGACTGGGAAACAAACGCTAGCTCGCCTTACAAGAAACACACTCTGCTTTTGAGAAAAGAGCACTCATCTACTCTACTGTGTTTCTTATGGGGTCCGAACAGTGAGCTTGCTCAGAACAAAAGAACTGTGCTTCCTACATCCGGGCCATATCTAGTTCAACTCTGCTTAGGAAACTGACAAGAGAAGTAGCTCTTCTTCAGTCCAATACACTGTACTTGCTGGGAACAGATGCGAGTGCTATTTACACTGTGTATGGCAATGGGAGCGCAATAGTGACTTTCCTTACCTGAAAGCCACTCTTGCCTGTAAGACCAAAAACTGCATGTGATTCAACTCCATTTAGGACTGGGAAAAAAATGCTAGCTCGCCTTACAACAAACACAATCTGCTTTTGAGGAAAGAACACTATTTTACTCTACTGTGTTTTCTAGAGTGCCAGAACAGTGAGCTTGCTCAGAACAAAAGAACTGTGCTTCCTACACACACGTGCCTTATCTAGTTCAATTCTGCTTAGGAAACTGACAAGAATAGTTGATCCTCTTCAGTCCAATACACTGTACTTGCTGGGAAAAGACGCCAGTGCTATTTGCACTGTGTATGACAATGGGAATGCAATAGTGTCTCTTCTCACCACAAAAAAACCCTTTCTCGGAGGACCAGAAACTCCATGTGATTCAACTCCACTTAGGACTGGGAAACAAACGCTAGCTCGCCTTACAAGAAACACATTCTGCTTTTGAGAAAAGAGCACTCTTCTACTCTACTGTGTTTCCTATAGGGCCAAAACAGTGAGCTTGCTCAGAACAAAATACTGTCCTTCCTACACACACGGTCAAATCTAGTTCAATTCTGCTTGGGAAACTGACAAGAACAGTAGATCCTCTTCATTCCAATACTCTGTCCATGCTGGGAACAAACGCCAGTGCTTTTTGCCCTGTATATGACAATGGGAGCGCAATGGTGACTCTTCTTACCAGAAAACAACTCTTGCTCTTAGGACCAGAAACTGCATGTGATTCAACTCTATTTAGGACTGGGAAACAAACAGTAGCTTCCCTTACAAGAAACACGCTCTGCTTTTGAGAATAGGGCATACATCTTCTCTACTGTGTTTCCTATGGGGTCCAAACTGTGAGCTTGCTCAGAACAAATGAACAGTGCTTCCTACACACACGGTCCATATCTAGTTCAACTCTGCTTAGGAAACTGACAAGAACAGTAGCTCCTCTTCAGTCCAATACACTGTACTTGCTGGGAACAGACGCGAGTGCTATTTGCACTGTGTACGGCAAATGGAGCACAATAGTGACTCTTCTAACCAGAAAACAACTCTAGCTCATGGGACCAGAAACTGCATGTGTATTTCAACTCCATTTAGGACTGGGAAACAAATGCTAGCTCACCTTACAAGAAACACACTCTGCTTTTGAGAAAAGTGCACTCTTCTACTCTACTGTGTTTCCTATGGGGTTCCAACAGTGAGCTTGCTCAGAACAAAAGAACTGTGCTTAGTACAAACACAGGCCATATCTAGTTTATCTCTGCTTAGGAAACTGACAAGAAGAGTAGCTCCACTTCAGTCCAATACACTGTACTTGCTGGGAA
This sequence comes from Peromyscus eremicus, assembly GCF_949786415.1. Lineage (NCBI taxonomy): Eukaryota > Metazoa > Chordata > Mammalia > Rodentia > Cricetidae > Peromyscus > Peromyscus eremicus. Next base: position 23,397 of record NW_026736629.1, on the reverse strand, counting down.
CAGATGCGAGTGCTATTTGCACTGTGTATGGCAATGGGAGCGCAATACTGACTTTCCTTACCAGAAAACAACTCTTGCTTGTAGGACCTGAAACTGCATGTGACTCAACTCCATTTAGGACTGGGAAACAAATGCTAGCTCGCCTTACAAGAAACACACTCTGCTTTTGAGGAAAGAGCACTCTTCTACTCTACTGTGTTTCCTATAGGGTCAGAGCAGTGAGCTTGCTGAGTACAAAAGAACTGTGCTTCCTACACACACGGGCCATATCTAGTTCAACTCTGCTTAGGAAACTGACAATAACAGTAGCTCCTCTTCAGTCCAATACACTGTACTTGCTGGGAACAGACGCGAGTGCTATTTGCACTGTTTATGGCAAAGGGAGAAAAATAGTGACTTTCCTTACCAGAAAACAACTCTTGCTTGTAGGACCTGAAACTGCATGTGATTCAACTCCATTTAGGACTGGGAAACAAATGCTAGCTCGCCTTACAAGAAACACACTCTGCTTTTGAGGAAAGAGCACTCTTCTACTCTACTGTGTTTCCCATAGAGTCAGAGCAGTGAGCTTGCTGAGTACAAAAGAACTGTGCTTCCTACACACACGGGCCATATCTAGTTCAACTCTGCTTAGGAAACTGACAATAACAGTAGCTCCTCTTCAGTCCAATACACTGTACTTGCTGGGAACAGACGCGAGTGCTATTTGTACTGTGTATGGCAATGGGAGCGCAATAGTGACTCTTCTTACCAGAAAACAACTCTTGCTCGTAAGACCAAAAACTGCATTTGATTCAACTCCATTTAGGACTGGGAAACAAACGCAAGCTTGCCTTACAAGAAACACACTCTGCTTTTGAGAAAAGAGCACTCTTCTACTCTACTGTGTTTCCTATAGGGCCAGAACAGTGAGCTTGCTCAGAACAAAAGAACTGTGCTTCCTACACACACGGTCCATATCTACTTCAACTCTGCTTAGGAAACTGACAAGAACAGTAGCTCCTCTTCAGTCCAATACACTGTACTTGCTGGGAACAGACGCGAGTGCTATTTGCACTGTGTATGGCAAAGGGAGCGCAATAGTGACTCTTCTTACCAGAAAACAACTCTAGCTCATAGGACCAGAAACTGCACATGTATTTCAACTCCATTTAGTACTTGGAAACAAACGCTAGCTCGCCTTACAAGAAACACACTCTGCTTTTGAGAAAAGAGCACTCTTCTACTCTACTTTGTTTCCTATAGGGCCAAAACAGTGAGCTTGCTCAGAACAAAATACTGTCCTTCCTACACACACGGTCAAATCTAGTTCAATTCTGCTTAGGAAACTGACAAGAACAGTAGATCCTCTTCATTCCAATACTCTGTCCATGCTGGGAACAAACGCCAGTGCTATTTGCCCTGTATATGACAATGGGAGCGCAATGGTGACTCTTCTTACCAGAAAACAACTCTTGCTCTTAGGACCAGAAACTGCATGTGATTCAACTCTATTTAGAACTGGGAAACAAACAGTAGCTTGCCTTACAAGAAACACACTCTGCTTTTGAGAATAGGGCATACATCTTCTCTACTGTGTTTCCTATGGGGTCCAAACAGTGAGCTTGCTCAGAACAAAAGAACTGTGCTTCCTACACACACGGTCCATATCTCCTTCAACTCTGCTTAGGAAACTGACAACAACAGTAGCTCCTCTTCAGTTCAATACACTGTACTTGCTGGGAACAGACGCGAGTGCTATTTGCACTGTGTATGGCAAAGGGAGCGCAATAGTGACTCTTCTTACCAGAAAACAACTCTAGCTCATAGGACCAGAAACTGCACGTGTATTTCAACTCCATTTAGTACTTGGAAACAAACGCTAGCTCGCCTTACAAGAAACACACTCTGCCTTTGAGAAAAGTGCACTCTTCTACTCTACTGTGTTTCCTATGGGGTTCCAAAGGTGAGCTTGCTCAGAACAAAAGAACTGTGCTTCCTACACACACGGGCCATATCTAGTTCATCTCTGCTTAGGAAACTGACAAGAACAGTAGCTCCTCTGCAGTCCAATAAACTGTACTTGCTAGGAACAGACGTGAGTGCTATTTGTACTGTGTGTGGCAATGAGAGCGCAATAGTGACTCTTCTTACCAGAAAACAACTCTTGCTTGTAGTAACAAAAACTGCATTTGATTCAACTCCATTTAGGACTGGGAAACAAACGCTAGCTCGCTTTACAAAAACACACTCTGCTTTTGAGAAAAGAGCACTCTTCTACTCTACTGTGTTTCCAATGGGGTTCGAACAGTGAGCTTGCTCAGAACAAAAGAACTGTGCTTCCTACACACACAGGCCATATCTAGTTCAACTCTGCTTAGGAAACTGACAAGAACAGTAGCTCCTCTTCAGTCCAATACACTGTACTTGCTGAGAACAGACGCGAGTAATATTTGCACTGTGTACGGCAAATGGAGCGCAATAGTGACTCTTCTAACCAGAAAACAACTCTAGCTCATAGGACCAGAAACTGCATGTGTATTTCAACTCCATTTAGGACTGGGAAACAAATGCTAGCTCACCTTACAAGAAACACACTCTGCTTTTGAGAAAAGTGCACTCTTCTACTCTACTGTGTTTCCTATGGGGTTCCAACAGTGAGCTTGCTCAGAACAAAAGAACTGTGCTTAGTACAAACACAGGCCATATCTAGTTTATCTCTGCTTAGGAAACTGACAAGAAGAGTAGCTCCACTTCAGTCCAATACACTGTACTTGCTGGGAACAGATGCGAGTGCTATTTGCACTGTGTATGGCAATGGGAGCGCAATACTGACTTTCCTTACCAGAAAACAACTCTTGCTCGTAGTACCAAAAACTGCTTTTGATTCAACTCCATTTAGGACTGGGAAACAAACGCTAGCTCGCCTTACAAGAAACACACTCTGCTTTTGAGAAAAGAGCACTCTTCTACTCTACTGTGTTTCCTGTGGGGTCCGAACTGTGAGCTTGCTCAGAACAAAAGAACTGTGCTTCCTACACACACGGTCCATATCTAGTTCAACTCTGCTTAGGAAACTGAGAAGAACAGTAGCTCCTCTTCAGTCCAATACACTGTACTTACTGGGAACAGACGCGAGTGTTATTTGCACTGTGTGCACAATGGGAGCACAATAGAGACTCTTCTTACCAGAAAACAACTCTTGTTCTTAGGACCAGAAACTGCATTTGATTCAATCCACTTAGGACAGGGAAACAAACGCTAGCTCGCCTTACAAGAAACACGCTCTGCTTTTGAGAATAGGGCACACATCTTCTCTACTGTGTTTCCTATGGGGTCCAAACAGTGAGCTTGCTCAGAACAAAAGAATTTTGCTTCCTACACACACGGGTCATATCTAGTTCAACTCTGCTTAGGAAACTGACAAGAAGAGTAGCTCCTCTTCAGTCCAATACACTGTACTTGCTGGGAACAGACGCCAGTGCTATTTGCACTGTGTATGGCAATGGGAGCACAATAGTGATTTTCCTTACCAGAAAACAACTCTTGCTTGTAGGACCTGAAACTGCATGTGATTCAACTCCATTTAGGACTGGGAAACAAACACTAGCTCGCGTTACAAGAAACACACTCTGCTTTTGAGGAAAGAGCACTCTTCTACTCTACTGTTTTTCCTATAGGGCCAGAAGAGTGAGCTTGCTGAGTACAAAAGTACTGTGCTTCCTACACACACGGGCCATATCTAGTTCAACTCTGCTTAGGAATCTGACCAGAACAGTAGCTCCTCTTCAGACCAATACAATGTACTTGCTGGAAACAGAAGCGAGTGCTATTTGTACTGTGAATGGCAATGGGAGCGCAATAGTGACTCTTCTTACCAGAAAAAAACTCTTGCTTGTAGGACCAGAAACTGCATGGGATTCAACTCCATTTAGGATTGGGAAACAAACGCTAGTTCGCCTTACAAGAAACACACTCTGCTTTTGAGAATAGGGCACACATCTACTCTACTGTGTTTCCTATGGGGTCCAAACAGTGAGCTTGCTCAGAACAAAAGAACTGTGCTTCCTACACACACGGGTCATATCTAGTTCAACTCTGTTTAGGAGACTGACAAGAACAGTAGCTCCTCTTCAGTCCAATACACTGTACTTGCTGGGAACAGACGCGAGTGCTATTTGCACTGTTTATGGCAATGGGAGCACAATAGTGACTTTCCTTACCAGAAAACAACTCTTGCTCGTAGGACCTGAAACTGCATGTGATTCAACTCCATTTAGGACTGGGAAACAAACACTAGCTCGTTTTACAAGAAACACACTCTGCTTTTGAGGAAAGAGCACTCTTCTACTCTACTGTGTTTCCTATAGGGTCAGAACAGTGAGCTTGCTGAGTACAAAAGAACTGTCCTTCCTACACACACGGGCCATATCTAGTTCAACTCTGCTTAGGAACCTGACAAGAACAGTAGATCCTTTTCAGTCCAATACACTGTACATGCTGGGAAGAGAAACCAGTGCTATTTGCCCTGTGTATGACAATGGGAGCACAATAGTTACTCTTCTTACCAGAAAGAAACTCTTGCTAGTAGGACCAGAAACTGCATGTGATTCAACTCAATTTAGGACTGGGAAACAAACGCTAGCTCGCCTTACAAGAAACACACTCTGCTTTTGAGAATAGAGCACTCTTCTACTTTACAGTGTTTCCTATAGGGCGAGAACAGTGAGCTTGCTCATAAAAAAAGAACTGTGCTTCCTACACATGGGCCATCTCCAGTTCAACTCTGCTTAGGAAACTTATGAGAACAATAGATCCTCCTCAGTCCAATACACTGTACTTGCGGGGAACAGACGCGAGTGCTATTTGTACTGTGAATGGCAATGGAAGCTCAATAGTGACTCTTCTTAGCAGAAAACAACTCTTGCTCTTAGGACCAGAAACTGCATTTGATTCAATCCACTTAGGACTGGGAAACAAACGCTAGCTCGCGATACAAGAAACACGCTCTGCTTTTGAGAATAGAGCACACATCTTCTCTACTGTGTTTCCTATGGGGTCCAAACGGTGAGCTTGTTCAAAACAAAAGAATTGTGCTTCCTACACAGACGGGTCATATCTAGTTCAACTAAGCTTAGGAAACTGCAAAGAACAGTAGCTCCTCTTCAGTCCAATACACTGTACATGCTGGGAACAGACGCGAGTGCTATTTGCCCTGTGTATGACAATGGGAGGGCAATAGTGACTCTTCTTACCAGAAAACAATTCTTGTCCTAGTATCAGAAACTGCATGTGATTCAACTCCATTTAGGACTGGGAAACAAACGCTAGCTTGCCTTACAAGAAACACACTCTGCTTTTGAGAAAAGAGCACTCTTCTACTCTACTGTGTTTCCTATGGGGTCTGAACAGAGAGCTTGCTCAGAACAAAAGAACTGTGCTTGCTGCACACATTGGCCATATCTAGTTCAACTCTGCTTAGGAAACTGACAAGAACAGTAGCTCTTCTTCTGTCCAATACTCTGTACTTGCAAAGAACAGTAGCGAGTCTTGTTTGCACTGTGTATGGCAATAGGATTGCAATAGTGACTCTTCTTACCAGAAAACAACTCTTGCTCATAGGACCAGAAACTGCATGTAATTCAACTCCATTTAGGACTGGGAAACAAAAGCTAGCTTGCCTTACAAGAAACAAACTCTGCTTCTGAGAAAAGAGCACTCTTCTACTCTTCTGTGTTTCCTATAGGGCCAGAACAATAAGCTTGCTCAGAACAAAAGAACTGTGCTTCCTACACACACAGGCCATATGTAGTTCAACTCTGCTTAGGTAACTGACAAGAACAGTAGCTCCTCTTCAGTCCAATACACTGTACTTGCTGGGAACAGACATGAGTGCTATTTGCACTGTTTATGGCAAAGGGAGCACAATAGTGACTTTCCTTACCAGAAAACATCCCTTGCTCGTAGGACAATAAACTGCATGTGATTCAAATCCATTTTGGACTGGCAAACAAACACTAGATCACCTTACAAGAAACACACTCTGCTTTTGAGAAAAGAGCACTCTTCTATTCTACTGTGTTTCCTATGGTGTCTGAACAGTGAGCTAGCTCAGAACAAAAGAACTGTGCTTCCTACACACACAGGCCATATCTAGTTCAACTCTCCTTAGGAAACTGACAAGAACAGTAGCTCCTCTTCTGTCCAATACACTGTACTTGCAAAGAACAGTAGCAAGTGTTGTTTGCACTGTGTATGGCAATAGGAGCACAATAGTGACTCTACTTACCAGAAAACAACTCTTGCTCATAAGACAAGAAACTGCATGTAATTCAACTCCATTTAAGACTGGGAAACAAATGCTAGCTCGCCTTACAAGAAACACACTCTGCTTTTGAGAAAAGAGCACTCTTCTATTCTACTGTGTTTCCTATGGTGTCCGAACAGTGAGCTTGCTCAGAACAAAAGAACTGTGCTTCCTACACACACGGGCCATATCTACTTCAACTCTGCTTAGGAAACTGACAAGAACAGTAGCTCCTCTTCAGTCCAATACGCTGTACATGCTGGGAAGAGACGCCAGTGCTATTTGCCCTGTGTATGACAATGGGAGGGCAATAGTGACTCTTCTTACCAGAAAACAACTCTTGCTCGTAGGATCAGAAACTGCATGGGATTCAACTCCGTTTCTGACTGGGAAATAAACACTAGCTAGCCTTACAAGAAACACACTCTGCTTTTGAGAAAAGAGCACTCTTCTACTCTACTGTGTTTACTATGGGGTCCGAAAATTGAGCTTGCTCAGAACAAAAGAACTGTACTTCACACGCACGGGCCATATCTAGTTCAACTCTGCTTAGGAAACTGACAAGAACAGTAGCTCCTCTTCTGTCCAATACACTGTACTTGCTGGGAACAGACGCCAGTGCTATTTGCACTGTGTATAGCAATGTTAGCACAATAGTGACTCCTCTTACCAGAAAACAACTCTTACTCGTAGGACCAGAAACTGCATGTGATTAAACTCCATTGTGGACAGGGAAACAAACGCTAGCTCGCCTTATAAGAAACATACACTGCTTTTGAGAAAAGAGCACTCTTCTATTCTACTATGTTTCCTATGGTGTCTGAACAGTGAGCTTGCTCAGAACAAAAGATCTGTGCTTCCTACACACACGGGCCATATCTAGTTCAACTCTGCTTAGGAAACTGACAAGAACAGTAGATCCTCTTCAGTCCAATACACTGTACTTGCTGGGAACAGACGTGAGTGCTATTTGCCCTGTGTAGGGAAAAGGGAGCACAATAGTGACTCTTCTTATCAGAAAACAACTCTTGCTCGTAGGACCAGAATCTGCATGTGATTCAACTCCATTTAGGACTCAGAAACAAACGCTAGCTCGCTTTACAAGAAACACACTCTGCTTTTGAGAAAAGAGCACTCTTCTATTCTACTATGTTTCCTATGGTGTCTGAACAGTGAGCTTGCTCAGAACAAAAGAACTGTGCTTCCTGCACACATGGGCCATATCTAGTTCAACTCTGCTTAGGAAACTGACAAGAACAGTAGCTCTTCTTCTGTCCAATACACTATACTTGCTGGGAACAGACGCGAGTGCTATTTGCACTGTGTATGGCAATAGGATTGCAATAGTGACTCTTCTTACCAGAAAACAACTCTTGCTCATAGGAACAGAAACTGCATGTAATTCAACTCCATTTAGGACTGGGAAACAAAAGCTAGCTTGCCTTACAAGAAACAAACTCTGCTTCTGAGAAAAGAGCACTCGTCTACTCTTCTGTGTTTCCTATAGGGCCAGAACAATAAGCTTGCTCAGAACAAAAGAAATGTGCTTCCTACACACACAGGCCATATGTAGTTCAACTCTGCTTAGGAAACTGACAAGAACAGTAGCTCCTCTTCAGTCCAATACACTGTACTTGCTGGGAACAGACGTGAGTGCTATTTGCACTGTTTATGGCAAAGGGAGCACAATAGTGACTTTCCTTACCAGAAAACATCCCTTGCTCGTAGGACCATAAACTGCATGTGATTCAACTCCATTTTGGACTGGCAAACAAACGCTAGATCGCCTTACAAGAAACACACTCTGCTTTTGAGAAAAGAGCACTCTTCTATTCTACTGTGTTTCCTATGGTGTCTGAACACTGAGCTTGCTCAGAACAAAAGAACTGTGCTTCCTACACACACAGGCCATATCTAGTTCAACTCTCCTTAGGAAACTGACAAGAACAGTAGCTCCTCTTCTGTCCAATACACTGTACTTGCAAAGAACAGTAGCAAGTGTTGTTTGCACTGTGTATGGCAATAGGAGCGCAATAGTGACTCTACTTACCAGAAAACAACTCTTGCTCATAAGACAAGAAACTGCATGTAATTCAACTCCATTTAAGATTGGGAAACAAACGCTAGCTCACCTTACAAGAAACACACTCTGCTTTTGAGAAAAGAGCACTCTTCTATTCTACTGTGTTTCCTATGGTGTCCGAACAGTGAGCTTGCTCAGAACAAAAGAACTGTGCTTCCTACACACACGGGCCATATCTACTTCAACTCTGCTTAGGAAACTGACAAGAACAGTAGCTCCTCTTCAGTCCAATACACTGTACACGCTGGGAAGAGACGCCAGTGCTATTTGCCCTGTGTATGACAATGGGAGGGCAATAGTGACTCTTTTTACCAGAAAACAACTCTTGCTCGTAGGACGAGAAACTGCATGGGATTCAACTCCATTTAGGACTTGGAAACAAACACTAGCTAGCTTAGAAGAAACACACTCTGCTTTTGAGTAAAGAGCACTCTTCTATTCTACTGTGTTTCCTAAGGGTTCCGAAGAGTGAGCTTGCTCAGAACAAAGAACTGTGCTTACTACACACACGGGCCATATCTAGTGCAACTCTGCTTAGGAAACTGACAAGAGCAGTAGCTCCTCTTCAGTCCAATACACTGTACTTGCAAAGAACAGTAGCAAGTGTTGTTTGCACTGTGTATGGCAAAGGGAGCACAATAGTGACTTTCCTTTCCAGAAAACATCTCTTGCTCGGAGGACAGAAACTGCATGTGATTCAACTCCATTTAGGACTGGGAAACAAACGCTAGCTCGCCTTACAAGAAACACACTCTGCTTTTGAGAAAAGAGCACTCTTCTACTCTACTGTGTTTCCTATAGGTCAGAAGAGTGAGCTTGCTCAGAACCAAAGAACTGTGCTTCCTACACACACGGGCCATATCTAGTTCAACTCTGCTTAGGAAACTGACAAGAACAGTAGCTCCTCTTCAGTCCAATACACTGTACTTGCTGGGAACAGACATGAGTGCTATTTGCCCTGTGTATGGCAAAGGGAGCGCAATAATGACTCTTCTTACCCGAAAATAACTCTTGCTTGTAGGACCAGAAACTGCATGTGATTCAACTCCTTTTGGACTTGGAAACAAACACTAGCTCGCCTTAGAAGAAACTCACTCTGCTTTTGAGAAAAGAGCACTCTTCTATTCTACTGTGTTTCCTATAGAGCCAGAACAGTGAGCTTGCTCAGAGCAAAAGAACTGTGCTTCCTACACACACAGGCCATATCTAGTTCAACTCTGCATAGGAAACTGAGAAGAACAGTAGCTCCTCTTCAGTCCAATACACTGTACTTGCTGGGAAAAGACGCGAGTGCTATTTGAACTGTGTATGGCAAAGGGAGCGCAATAGTGACTTTCCTTTCCAGAAAACATCCCTTGCTCGTAGGACCAAAAACTGCATGTGATTCAACTCCATTTAGGACTGGGAAACAAACGCTAGCTCACCTTACAAGAAACACACTCTGCTTTTGAGAAAAGAGCACTCTTCTACTCTACTGTGTTTCCTATAGGGCCAGAACACTGAGCTTGCTCAGAACAAAAGAACTGTGCTTCCTACACACACAGGGCCATATCTAGTTCAACTCTGCTTAGGAAACTGACAAGAACAGTAGATCCTCTTCAGTCCAATACACTGTACATACTGGGAACAGACTCCAGTGCTATTTGCCCAGTGTATGACAATGGGAGAGCAATAGTGACTGTCCTTACCAGAAAACAACTCTTGCTCGTAGGACCAGAAACTGCATGTGATTCAACTCCATTTAGGACTGGGAAGCAAACGCTAGCTCGCCTTACAAAAAAGACATTCTGCTTTTGAGAAAAGAGCACTCTTCTACTCTACTGTGTATCCTATAGGCCAGAAGAGTAGGGTTTCTCAGAACAAAAGAAGTGTACTTCTAACACACACGGGCCATATCTAGTTCAACTTTGCTTAGGAAACTGACAAGAACAGTAGATCCTCTTCAGTCCAATACACTGTACATCCTGGGAACAGACGTGAGTCCTATTTGCCCTGTGTATGTCAATGGGAGCACAATAGTGACTCTTCTTACTAGAAAACAAACCTTGCTTGTAGGACCAGAAAATGCATGTGATTCAACTACATTTAGGACTGGGAAACAACGCTAGCTCGCCTTACAAGAAAAACACTCTGCTTTTGAGAAAAGAGCACTCTTCTACTCTATTGTGTTTCCTATAGGGCCAAAACAGTGAGCTTGCTCAGAACAAAAGAACTGTGCTTCCTACACACACGGGCCATATCTAGTTCAACTCTGCTTAGGAAACTGACAAGAACAATAGATCCTCTTCAGTCCAATACACTGTACATGCTGGGAAAAGACGCCAGTGCTATTTGCCCTGTGTATGTAAATGTTAGTGCAATAGTGACTCTTCTTACTAGAAAACAACTCTTGCTCCTAGGATCAGAAACTGCATGTGATTCAATTCCATTTAGGACTGGGAAACAAACGGTAGCTCGCCTTACAAGAAACACACTCTGCTTTTGAGAAAAGAGCACTCTTCTACTCTACTGTGTTTCCTATGGGGTCTGAACAGTGAGCTTGCTCAGAACAAAAGAACTGTGCTTCCTCCACACACGGGCCATATCTAGTTCAACTCTGCTTAGGAAACTGAGAAGAACAGTAGCTCCTCTTCAGTCCAATACACTGTCCTTGCTGGGAAAAGACGCGAGGGCTATTTGAACTGTGTATGGCAAAGGGAGCGCAATATTGACTTTCCTTACCAGAAAACATCCCGTGCTCGTAGGACCAAAAACTACATGTGATTCAACTCCATTTAGGACTGGGAAACAAACGCTAGCTCACCTTACAAGAAACACACACTCTGCTTTTGAGAAAAGAGCACTCTTCTACTCTACTGTGTTTACAATGGGGTCCGAAAAGTGAGCTTGCTCAGAACAAAAGAACTATGCTTCACACACACGGGCCATATCTAGTTCAACTCTGCTTAGGAAACTGACAAGAACAGTAGCTCCTTTTCAGTCCAATACACTGTACTTGCTGGGAACAGACGTGAGTGCTATTTGCACTGTTTATGGCAAAGGGAGCACAATAGTGATTTTCCTTTCCAGAAAACAACTCTTGCTCGTAGGACTAGAAGCTGCATGTGATTCAACTCCATTTAGGACTGGGAAACAAACACAAACTCGCCTTACAAAAAACACACTCTGCTTTTGAGAAAAGAGCACTCTTCTACTCTACTGTGTTTCCTATAGGGCCAGAAGAGTGAGCTTGCTCAGAACAAAAGAAGTGTACTTCCTGCACACACGGGCCATATCTAGTTCAACTTTGCTTAGGAAACTGACAAGAACAGTAGATCCTCTTCAGTCCAATACACTGTACATCCTGGGAACAGACGCGAGTGCTATTTGCCCTGTGTATGTCAATGGGAGCGCAATAGTGACTCTTCTTACCAGAAAACAATTCTTGCTCGTAGGATCAGAAACTGCATGTGATTCAAGTCCATTTAGGACTGGGAAACAAATGCTAGCTCGCCTTACAAGAAACACACTCTGCTTTTGAGAAAAGAGCACTCTTCTATTCTACTGTGTTTCCTATGTGGTCCGAACAGTGAGCTTGCTCAGAACAAAAGACCTGTGCTTCCTACACACACGGGCCATATCTAGTTCAACTCTGCTTAGGAAACTGACAAGAACAGTAGCTCCTCTACAGTCCAATACACTATACTTGCTGGGAACAGACGCGAGTGCTATTTGAACAGTGTATGGCACAGAGAGTGCAATAGTGACTCTCCTTACCAGAAAACATCCATTGCTCTTAGGACCAAAAACTGCATGTTATTCAACTCCATTTAGGACTGGCAAACAAACGCTAGCTCTCCTTACAAGAAACACGCTCTGCTTTTGAGAAAAGAGCACTCTTCTACTCTACTGTATTTCCTATAGGGCCAGAACAGTGAGCTTGCTCAGAACAAAAGAACTGTGCTTCCTACACACACGGGCTATATCTAGTTCAACTCTGCTTAGGAAACTGACAAGAACAGTAGCTCCTCTTCAGTCCAATACACTGTACTTGTTGGGAGCAGACACGAGTGCTATTTGCACTGTGTGTGGCAATGGGAGCACAATAGTGACTCTTCTTACCAGAAAACAACTCTTGCTCGTAGGACCAGAAACTGCATGTGATTCAACTCCATTTACGACTGGGAAACAAACGCTAGCTCTCCTTACAAGAAACACACTCTGCTTTTGAGAAAAGAGCAGTCTTGTACTCTTCTGTGTTTCCTATAGGGCCAGAACAGTGAGCTTGCTCAGAAAAAAGAACTGTGCTTCACACACACGGGCCATATCTAGTTCAACTCTGCTTAGAAAACTGACAAGAACAGTAGCTCCTCTTCTGTCCAATACACTATACTTGCTGGAACAGACGCGAGTGCTATTTGCACTGTGTATGGCAATGGTAGCACAATCGTGACTCTTCTTACCAGAAAACAACTCTTGCTCTTAGGACCAGAAACTGCATGTGATTCATCTCCATTTAGGACTGGGAAACAAACCCTAGCTCGCCTAACCAGAAACAAACTCTGCTTCTGAGAAAAGAGCACTCTTCTACTCTACTGTGTTTCCTATAGGGCCAGAACAGTGAGCTTGCTCAGAACAAAAGAACTGTGCTTCCTACACACACGGGCCATATCTAGTTCAACTCTGCTTAGGAAACTGACAAGAACAGTAGCTCCTTTTCAGTCCCAATACACTGTACTTGCTGGGAACAGACGTGAGTGCTATTTGCACTGTTTATGGCAAAGGGAGCACAATAGTGACTTTCCTTACCAGAAAACATCCCTTGCTCGTAGGACCAGAAACTGCATGTGATTCAACTCCATTTAGGACTGGGAAAAAAACGCTAGCACGCCTTACACGAAACACACTCTGCTTTGGAGAAAAGAGCACTCTTCTACTCTACTGTGTTTCCTATAGGGCCAGAACAGTTAGCTTGCTCAGAACAAAAGTACTGTGCTTCCTACACAAACGGGCCATATCTAGTTCAACTCTGCTTAGGAAACTGACAAGAACAGTAGCTCCTCTTCAGTCCAATATACTGTACTTGCTGGTCGCAGACACGAGTCCTATTTGCAGTGTGTATGGCAATGGGAGCGAAATAGTGACTCCTTTTACCAGAAAACAACCCTTGCTCATAGGACCAGAAACGGCATGAGATTCAAATCTGTTTCTGACAGGGAAACAAACGCTAGCTAGCCTTACGAGAAACACACTCTGCTTTTGAGAAAATAGCACTCTTCTACTCTACTGTGTTTCCTATGGTGTCCGAACAGTGAGCTTGATCAGAACAAAAGAACTGTGCTTCCTACACACACGGGCCATATCTAGTTCAACTCTGCTTAGGAAACTGACAAGAGCAGTAGATCATCTTCAGTCCAATACACTGTACTTGCTGGACACAGACGCCAGTGCTATTTGCACTGTTTATGGCAAAGGGAGCACAATAGTGACTTTCCTTTCAGAAAACAACTCTTGCTCGTAGGACTAGAAACTGCATGTGATTCAACTCCATTTAGGACTGGGAAACAAACACATGCTCGCCTTACAAAAAACACACTCTGCTTTTGAGAAAAGAGCACTCTTCTACTCTACTGTGTTTCCTATAGGGCCAGAATGTGAGCTTGCTCAGAACAAAAGAAGTGTACTTCCTGCACACACGGGCCATATCTAGTTCAATTTTGCTTAGGAAACTGACAAGAACAGTAGATCCTCTTCAGTCCAATACACTGTACAACCTGGGAACAGACGCGAGTGCTATTTGCCCTGTGTATGACACAGGGAGCACAATAGTGACTCTTCTTACTAGAAAACAACTCTTGCTCGTAGGACGAGAAACTGCATGTGATTCAAGTCCATTTAGGACTGGGAAACAAAAACTAGCTCGCCTTACAAGAAACACACTCTGCTTTTGAGAAAAGAGCACTCTTCTACTCTACTTTGTTTCCTATAGTGCCAAAACAGTGAGCTTGCTCAGAACAAAAGAACTCTGCTTCCTACACACACGGGCCATATCTTGTTTAACTCTGCTTAGAAAACTGACAAGAACAGTAGATCCTCTTCAGTCCAATACACTGTACATGCTGGGACCAGATGCCAGTGCTATTTGCCCTGTGTATGACAATGGGAGCACAATAGTGACTCTTCTTACCAGAAAACAACTCTTGCTCCTAGGATCAGAAATACATGTGATTCAACTCCATTTAAGACTGTGAAACAAACGCTACCTAGCCTTACAGGAAATACACTCTGCTTTTGAGAAAAGAGCACTCTTCTACTCTACTGTGTTTCCTATGGGGTTCGAACAGTGAGCTTGCTCAGAGCAAAAGGACTGTGCTTCCTACAAACACGGGCCATATCTAGTTCAACTCTGCTTAGGAAACGGACAAGAACAGTAGCTCCTCTTCTGTCCAATACACTGTACTTGCAAAGAACAGTAGCGAATGTTGTTTGCACTGTGTATGGCAATGGGAGCACAATAGTGACTCTTCCCACCAGAAAACAACTCTTGCTCATAGGACAAGAAACTGCATGAAATTCAACTATATTTAGGACTGGGAAACAAACGCTAGCTCGCCTTACAAGAAACAAACTCTGCTTCTGAGAAAAGAGCACTCTTCTACTCTTCTGTGTTGTCTATAGGGCCAGAACAGTGAGCTTGCTCAGAACAAAAGAACTGTGCTTCCTACACACACGGGCCATATCTAGTTCAATTCTGCTGAGGAAACTGCCAAGAACAGTAGATCCTCCTCAGTCCAATACACTGTACATGCTGGGAACAGACGAAGTGCTATTTGCCCTGTGTATGACAATGGGAGCGCAATAGTGACTCCTCTTACCAGAAAACAACTCTTGCTCGTAGGACCAGAAACTCATGAGATTCAAATCTGTTTCTGACTGGGAAACAAACACTAGCTAGCCTTACAAGAAACACACTCTGCTTTTGAGAAAAGAGCACTCTTCTATTCTACTG
The DNA here is from genome assembly GCF_949786415.1 of Peromyscus eremicus. NCBI lineage: Eukaryota > Metazoa > Chordata > Mammalia > Rodentia > Cricetidae > Peromyscus > Peromyscus eremicus. Next base: position 8,040 of record NW_026736629.1, on the reverse strand, counting down.
TGTTTCCTATGTGGTCCGAACAGTGAGCTAGCTCCGAACAAAAGAACTGTGCTTCCTACACACACGGGCCATATCTAGTTCAACTCTGCTTAGGTAACTGTCAAGAACAGTAGATTCTCTTCAGTGCAATACCCTGTACATGCTGGCAACAGACGCGAGTGCTATTTACCCCTGTGTATGGTAATGGGAGCTCAAGAGTGACTCTTCTTACCAGAAAACAACTCTTTCTTGTAGGACCAGAAACTGCATGTGATTCAACTCCATTTAGGACTTGGAAACAAACGCTAGTTCACCTTAGAAGAAACACACTCTGCTTTGGAGAAAAGAGCACACTTCTACTCTACTGTGTTTCCTATAGGGCCAGAACAGTGAGCTTGCTCAGAACAAAAGAACTGTGCTTCCTACACACACGGGCCATATCTAGTTCAACTCTGCTTAGGAAACTGACAAGAACAGTAGATCCTCTTCAGTCCAATACACTGTACTTGCTGGGAACAGATGCGAGGTGCTATTTGCCCTGTGTATAGCACAGGGAGCACAATAGTGACTCTTCTTACCAGAAAACAACTCTTGCTCGTAGGACCAGAAACTGCATGGGATTCAACTCCATTTAGGACTGGGAAACAAACGCTAGCTCGCCTTACAAGAAACACACTCTGCTTTTGAGAAAAGAGCACTCTTCTATTCTACTGTGTTTCCTATGTGGTCCGAACAGTGAGCTAGCTCCGAACAAAAGAACTGTGCTTCCTACACACACGGGCCATATCTAGTTCAACTCTGCTTAGGTAACTGTCAAGAACAGTAGATCCTCTTCAGTGCAATACCCTGAACATGCTGGCAACAGACGCGAGTGCTATTTACACCTATGTATGGTAATGGGAGCTCAATAGTGACTCTTCTTACCAGAAAACAACTCTTTCTTGTAGGACCAGAAACTGCATGTGATTCAACTCCATTTAGGACTGGGAAACAAACGCTAGCTCACCTTACAAGAAACAAACTCTGCTTTTTAGGAAAGAGCACTCTTCTACTCTAATGTGTTTCCTATGGGGTCCGAACAGTGAGCATGCTCAGAACAAAATAACTGTGTTTCCTACACACACAGGCCATATCTAGTTCAACTCTCCTTAGGAAACTGACAAGAACAGTAGCTCCTCTTCATTCCAATACACTGTACTTGCTGGGAACAGACGCGAGTGCTATTTGCACTGTGTATGGCAATGGGAACAAAATAGTGACTCTTCTTACCAGAAAACAACTCTTGCTCATAGGACGAAATACTGCATGGATTCAACTACATTTAGGACCTGGAAACAAATGCTAGCTCGCCTTGCAAGAAACACACTCTGCTTTTGAGAAAAGAGCACTCTTCTACTCTACTGTGTTTCCTATAGGGCCAGAACAGTGAGCTTGCTCAAAACAAAAGAATTGTGCTTCCTAAACACAGGCCATATCTAGATCAATTCTGCTTAGGAAACTGACAAGAACAGTATATCCTCTTAAGTCCAATACATTGTACATGCTGGGAACAGATGCCAGTGCTATATGCCCTGTGTATGACAATGGGAGCTCACTAGTGACTCTTCTTACCAGAAAACAACTCTTGCTCGTAGGACCAGAAACTGCATGTGATTCAACTCCATTTAGGACTGAGAAACAAACGCTAGCTCGCCTTACAAGAAACACACTCTGCTTTTGAGAAAATGGCACTCTTCTACTCTACTGTATTTCCTCTGGGGTTTGAACAGTGAGCTTGCTCAGAAGAAAAGAACTGTGCTTCCTACACACACGGCCATGGCTAGTTCAATTCTGCTTAGGAAACTGACAAGAACAGTAGATCCTCTTCCGTCCAATACACAGTACATGCTGGAGCACTCGCCATTGCTATTTGCCCTGTGTATGACAATGGGAGCACAATAGTGACTCTTGATACCAGAAAACAACTCTTGCTCGTAGGACCAGAAACTGCATGGGATTCAACTCCATTTAGGACTTGGAAACAAACGCTAGTTCGCCTTAGAAGAAACACACTCTGCTTTGGAGAAAAGAGCACACTTCTACTCTACTGTGTTTCCTATAGGGCCAGAACAGAGAGCTTGCTCAGAACAAAAGAACTGTGCTTCCTACACACACGGGCCATATCTAGTTCAACTCTGCTTAGGAAACTGACAAGAACAGTAGATCCTCTTCAGTCCCAATACACTGTACTTGCTGGGAACAGATACGAGTGCTATTTGCCCTGTGTTTGACAAAGGGAGCACAATAGTGACTCTTCTTACCAGAAAACAACTCTTGCTCATAGGACAAGAAACTGCATGTAATTCAACTCCATTTAGGACTGGGAAACAAACGCTAGCTCACCTTACAAGAAACAAACTCTGCTTCTTAGGAAAGAGCACTCTTCTACTCTAATGTGTTTCCTATGGGGTCCAAAGAGTGAGCATGCTCAGAACAAAATAACTGTGCTTCTTACACACACGGGCCATATCTAGTTCAACTCTGCTTAGGAAACTGACAAGAACAGTAGCTCCTCTTCATTCCAATACACTGTACTTGCTGAGAACAGACGAGAGTGCTATTTGCACTGTGTATAACAATGGGAACACAATAGTGACTCTTCTTACCAGAAAACAACTCTTGCTCATAGGACGAAATACTGCATGGGGTTCAACTACATTTAGGACTGGGAAACAAATGCTAGCTTGCCTTTAAAAGAAACACACTCTGCTTTTGAGAAAAGAGCACTCTTCTACTCTACTGTGTTTCCTACAGGGCCAGAACAGTGAGCTTGCTCAAAACAAAAGAACTGTGCTTCCTACACACGCCATATCTAGATCAATTCTGCTTAGGACACTGACAAGAACAGTAGATCCTCTTAAGTCCATTACACTGTACATGCTGGGAACAGATGCCAGTGCTATATGCCCTGTGTATGACAATGGGAGCGCACTAGTGACTCTTCTTACCAGAAAACAACTCTTGCTCGTAGGACCAGAAACTGCATGTGATTCAACTCCATTTAGGACTGAGAAACAAACGTTAGCTCGCCTTACAAGAAACACACTCTGCTTTTGAGAAAAGGGCACTCTTCTACTCTACTGTATTTCCTCGGGGTCCGAACAGTGAGCTTTTTCAGAAGAAAAGAACTGTGCTTCCTACACACACAGCCATAGCTAGTTCAATTCTGCTTAAGAAACTGACAAGAACAGTAGATCCTCTTCCGTCCAATACACTGTACATGCAGGGAACAGACGCCAGTGCTATTTGCCCTGTGTATGACAATTGGAGCACAATAGTGACTCTTGATACCAGAAAACAACTCTTGCTCGTAGGACCAGAAACTGCATGGGATTCAACTCCATTTAAGACTGGGAAACAAACGTCAGCTCGTCTTACAAAAAACACACTCTGCTTTGATAAAAGAGCACTCTTCTACTCTAATGTGTTTTCTATATGGCCAGAACTGTGAGCTTGCTCAGAACAAAAGAACTGTGCTTCCTACACACACGGCCATACCTAGTTCAACTCTGCTTAGGAAACTGACAAGAACAGTAGATCCTCTTCAGTCCAATACAGTGTACATGCTGCGAACAGACGCCAATGCTATTTGCCCTGTGTATGACAATGGGAGCACAATAGTGACTCTTCTTACCAGAAAACAACTCTTCCTCGTAGGACCAGAAAATGCATGTGATTCAACTCCATGTAAGACGGTAAAACAAACGCTAGCTCGCCTTACAAGAAACAAACTCTGCTTTTGAGAAAAGAGCACTCTTCTACTCTACTGTGTTTCCTATGGGGTCCAAACAGTCAGCTTGCTCAGAACAAAAGAATTGTGTTTCCTACACACACGGCTATATCTAGTTCAACTCTGCTTAGGAAACTGACAAGAACAGTAGCTATTCTTCAGTCCAATACACTGTACTTGCTGGGAACAGACACGAGTGGTATTTGCACTATATATGGCAATGGGAGCACAATAGTGTCTTTCCTTGCCAGAAAACAACTCTTGCTCATAGGACCAGAAACTGCATGTGATTCAACTCTATTTAGGACTGGGAAACAAACGCTAGCTCGCCTTACAATAAACACACTCTGCTTTTGAGAAAAGAGCAGTATTCTAGTCTAATGTTTTTCCTATAGGGCCAGAACAGTGAGCTTGCTCAGAACAAAAGAACTGTGCTTCCAACACACGGGCCTTATCTAGTTGATCTCTGCTTAGGAAACTGACAAGAACAGTAGCTCCTCTTCAGTCCAATACACTGTACTTGCTGGGAACTGACGCGAGTGCTATTTGCACAGTGTATGTGAATGGAGCGCAATAGTGACTTTCCTTACCAGAAAACAACTCTTGCTCGTAGGACCAGAAATTGCATGTGATTCAACTCCATTTAGGACTGGGAAACAAACGCTAGCTCGCCTTACAAGAAACAGACTCTGCTTTTGAGAAAAGAGCACTCTTCTACTCTAATGTGTTCCCTATAGGGCCAAAACATTGAGCTTGCTCAGAACAAAAAACTGGCTTCCTACACACACGGCCATATCTAATTCAATTCTGCTTAGGAAACTGACAAGAACAGTAGATCCTCTTCAGTCCAATACACTGTACATGCTGGGAACAGATGCCAGTGCTATTTGCCCTGTGTATGGCAATGGGAGCACAATAGTTACTCTTCTTACCAGAAAACAACTCTTGCTCGTAGGACCAGAAACTGCATGTGATTCAACTCCATTTAGGACTGGGAAACAAACGCTAGCTGGTCTTACAAGAAACACACTCTGCTTTTGAGAAAAGAGCACTCTTCTACTCTACTTTGTTTCCTATGGGGTTCGAACAGTGAGCTTGCTCAGAACAAAAGAACTGTGCTTCCTACACACACAGGCCTTATCTAGTTGATCTCTGCTTAGGAAACTGACAAGAATAGTAGCTTTTCTTCAGTCCAATACACTGTAATTGCTGGGAACAGACGCGAGTGCTATTTGCACTGTGTATGGCAATGGGAGCACAATAGTGACTCTTCTTACCAGAAAACAACTCTTGCTCGTAGGACCAGAAACTGCCTGTGATTCAACTCCATTTAGGACTGGGAAACAAATGCTAGCTCGCCTTACAAGAAACACATTCTGCTTTTGAGAAAAAGGCTCTCTTCTACTCTACTGTGGTTCCTATGGGGTCCGAACAGTGAGCTTGCTCAGAACAAAAGAACTGTGCTTCCTACATACATGGTCCATATCTAGTTCAACTCTGCTTAGGAAACTGACAAGAAGAGTAGCTCTTCTTCAGTCCAATACACTGTACTTGCTGGGAACAGACGCGAGTTCTATTTGCACTCTGTATGGGAATGGGAGCACAATAGTGACTTTCCTTACCAGAAAACAACTCTTGCTCATGGGACCAAAAACTGCGTGTGATTCAACTCCATTTAGGACAGGGAAACAAACGCTAGCTCGTTTTACAAGAAACACACTCTGCTTTTGAGAAAAGAGCACTCGTCTACTCTACTGTGTTTCCTATAGGGCCAAAACAGTGAGCTTGCTCAGAACAAAAGAACTGTGCTTCCTACAAACACGGCCATATCTAGTTCAATTCTGCTTAGGAAACTGACAAGAACAGTAGATCCTCCTCAGTCCAATACACTGTACATGCTGGGAACAGACGAAGTGCTATTTGCCCTGTGTATGACAATGGGAGCGCAATAGTGACTCCTCTTACCAGAAAACAACTCTTGCTCGTAGGACCAGAAACTCATGAGATTCAAATCTGTTTCTGACTGGGAAACAAACACTAGCTAGCCTTACAAGAAACACACTCTGCTTTTGAGAAAAGAGCACTCTTCTATTCTACTGTTTTCTCTGTGGTCCGAACAGTGAGCTAGCTCCGAACAAAAGAACTGTGCTTCCTACACACACGGGCCATATCTAGTTCAACTCTGCTTAGGTAACTGTCAAGAACAGTAGATCCTCTTCAGTGCAATACCCTGTACATGCTGGCAACAGACGCGAGTGCTATTTACCCTGTGTATGGTAATGGGAGCTCAAGAGTGACTCTTCTTACCAGAAAACAACTCTTTCTTGTAGGACCAGAAACTGCATGTGATTCAACTCCATTTAGGACTTGGAAACAAACGCTAGTTCGCCTTAGAAGAAACACACTCTGCTTTGGAGAAAAGAGCACACTTCTACTCTACTGTGTTTCCTATAGGGCCAGAACAGTGAGCTTGCTCAGAACAAAAGAACTGTGCTTCCTACACACACGGGCCATATCTAGTTCAACTCTGCTTAGGAAACTGACAAGAACAGTAGATCCTCTTCAGTCAATACACTGTACTTGCTGGGAACAGATGCGAGTTCTATTTGCCCTGTGTATAGCACAGGGAGCACAATAGTGACTCTTCTACCAGAAAACAACTCTTGCTCGTAGGACCAGAAACTGCATGGGATTCAACTCCATTTAGGACTGGGAAACAAACGCTAGCTCGCCTTACAAGAAACACACTCTGCTTTTGAGAAAAGAGCACTCTTCTACTCTACTGTGTTTCCCATGGGGTCCGAACAGTGAGCTTACTCAGAACAAAAGAACTGTGCTTCTACACACACGGGCCATATCTAGTTCAACTCTGCTTAGGAAACTGACAAGAACAGTAGCTCCTCTTCTGTCCAATACACTGTACTTGCAAAGAACAGTAGCGAGTGTTGTTTGTACTGTGTATGGCAATAGGAGCACAATAGTGACTCTTCTTACCAGAAAACAACTCTTGCTCATAGGACAAGAAACTGCATGTAATTCAACTCCATTTAGGACTGGGAACCAAACGCTAGCTCACCTTACAAGAAACAAACTCTTCTTTTTAGGAAAGAGCACTCTTCTACTCTAATGTGTTTCCTATGGGGTCCGAACAGTGAGCATGCTCAGAACAAAATAACTGTGTTTCCTACACACACGGGCCATATCTAGTTCAACTCTCCTTAGAAACTGACTAGAACAGTAGCTCCTCTTCATTCCAATACACTGTACTTGCTGGGAACAGACGCGAGTGCTATTTGCACTGTGTATGGCAATGGGAACAAAATAGTGACTCTTCTTACCAGAAAACAACTCTTGCTCATAGGACAAAATACTGCATGGGATTCAACTACATTTAGGACCTGGAAACAAATGCTGGCTCGCCTTACAAGAAACACACTCTGCTTTTGAGAAAAGAGCAATCTTCTACTCTACTGTGTTTCCTATAGGGCCAGAACAGTGAGCTTGCTCAAAACAAAAGAATTGTGCTTCCTACACACACGGGCCATATCTAGATCAATTCTGCTTAGGAAACTGACAAGAACAGTAGATCCTCTTAAGTCCAATACACTGTACATGCTGGGAACAGACACGAGTGCTATTTGCCCTGTGTATGACACAGGGAGCACAGTAGTGACTATTCTTACTAGAAAACAACTCTTGCTCGTAGGACGAGAAACTGCATGTGATTCAACTCCATTTAGGAATGGGAAACAAAAGCTAGCTCGCCCCGTTACAAGAAACACACTCTGCTTTTGAGAAAAGAGCACTCTTCTACTCTACTTTGTTTCCTATAGGGCCAAAACCGTGAGCTTGCTCAGAACAAAAGAACTCTGCTTCCTACACACACGGGCCATATCTTGTTTAACTCTGCTTAGAAAACTGACAAGAACAGTACATCCTCTTCAGTCCAATACACTGTACATGCTGGGAACAGACGCCAGTGCTATTAGCCCTGTGTATGACAATGGGAGCACAAAAGTGACTCTTCTTACCAGAAACAACTCTTGCTCCTAGGATCAGAAATACATGTGATTCAACTCCATTTAGGACTGTGAAACAAACGCTAGCTAGCCTTACAAGAAATACACTCTGCTTTTGAGAAAAGAGCACTCTTCTACTCTACTGTGTTTCCTATGGGGTCCGAACAGTGAGCTTGCTCAGAGCAAAAGGACTGTGCTTCCTACAAACCCGGGCCATATCTAGTTCAACTCTGCTTAGGAAACGGACAAGAACAGTAGCTCCTCTTCTGTCCA
>NW_026736628.1:0-64000 GCF_949786415.1 Peromyscus eremicus | reverse complement strand
AAAAGCACAGTTCTTTTGTTCTGAGCAAGCTCACTGTTTGGACCCCATAGGAAACACAGTAGAGTAGAAGAGTGCTCTTTTCTCAAAAGCAGAGTGTGTTTCTTGTAAGGCGAGCTAGAGTTTGTTTCCCAGTCCTAAATGGAGTTGAGTCACATGCAGTTTTTTGTCCTACGAGCAAGAGTTGTTTTCTGGTAAGGAAAGTCACTATTGTGCTCTCATTGCCATACACATTGCAAATAGCACTCCCGTTTGTTCCCAGCAAGTACAGTGTATTGGAGTGAAGAGGAGCTACTGTTCTTGTCAGTTTCCTAAGCAGAGTTGAACTACATATGGTCCGTGTGTGTAGGAAGCAAAGTTCTTTTGTTCTGAGCAAGCTCTCTGTTTGGGCCCCATAGGAAACACAGTAGAGTAGAAGAGTGCTCTTTTCTCTAAAGCAGAATGTGTTTCTTGTAAGGCAAGCTAGCGTTTGTTTCCCAGTCCTAAATGGAGTTGAATAACATGCAGTTTCTGGTCCTACAAGCAAGAGTTGTTTTATGGTAAGGAAAGTTACTATTGCGCTCCCATTGCCATACACAGTGCAAATAGCACTGGCATCTGTTCCCAGCAAGTACAGTGTATTGGACTGAAGAGGAGCTACTGTTCTTCTCAGTTTCCTAAGCAGAGTTAAACTAGATATTGCCCGTGTGTGTAGGAAGCACAGTTCTTTTTTTCTGAGCAAGCTCAATGTTCTGGCCCTATAGGAAACACATTAGAGTAGAATACTGCTCTTTTCTCAAAAGCAGAGTGTGTTTCTTGTAAGGCGAGCTAGAGTTTATTTCCCAGTCCTAAATGGAGTTGAGTCACATGCAGTTTTTTGTCCTACGAGCAAGAGTTGTTTTCTGGTAAGACGAGTCACTATTGTGCTCCAATTGCCATTCACAGTGCAAATAGCACTCGCATCTGTTCTCAGCAAGTACAGTGTATCGGACTGAAGAGGAGCTACTGTTCTTGTCAGTTTCCTAAGCAGAGTTGAACTAGATATGGCCCGTGTGTGTAGGAAGCACAGTTCTTTTGTTCTGAGCAAGCTCACTTTTCTGGCTCTATAGGAAACACAGTAGAGTAGAAGAGTGCTCTTTTCTCAAAAGCAGAGTGTGTTTCTTGTAAGGCGAGCTAGCGTTTGTTTCCCCGTCCTAAATGGAGTTGAATCACATGCAGTTTCTGGTCCTACAAGCAAGAGTTGTTTTCTGGTAAGGAAAGTTACTATTGCGCTCCCATTGCCATACACAGTGCAAATAGCACTGGCATCTGTTCCCAGCATGTACAGTGTATTGGACTGAAGAGGAGCTACTGTTCTTCTCAGTTTCCTAAGCAGAGTTAAACTAGATATTGCCCGTGTGTGAAGGAAGCACAGTTCTTTTTTTCTGAGCAATCTCAATGTTCTGGAACTACAGGAAACACATTAGAGTAGAATACTGCTCTTTTCTCAGAAGCAGAGTGTGTTTCTTGTAAGGCGAGGTAGAGTTTGTTTCCCAGTCCTAAATGGAGTTGAGTCACATGCAGTTTTTTGTCCTACGAGCAAGAGTTGTTTTCTGGTAAGACGAGGCACTATTGTGCTCCAATTGCCATTCACAGTGCAAATAGCACTCGCATCTGTTCTCAGCAGGTACAGTGTATCAGACTGAAGAGGAGCTACTGTTCTTGTCAGTTTCCTAAGCAGAGTTGAACTAGATATGGCCCGTGTGTGTAGGAAGCACAGTTGTTTTGTTCTGAGCAAGCTCACTTTTCTGGCCCTATAGGAAACACAGTAGAGTAGAAGAGTGCTCTTTTCTCTAAAGCAGAGTGTGTTTCTTGTAAGGCGAGCTCACGTTTGTTTCCCAGTCATAAATGGAGTTGAGTCACAGACAGTTTTTTGTCCTACGAGCAAGAGTTGTTTTCTGGTAAGAAGATTCACTATTGCGCTGCCATTGCCATACACAGGACAAATAGCACTGGCATCTGTTCGCAGCAACTACAGTGTATTGGACTGAAGAGGATCTACTGTTCTTGTCAGGTTCCTAAGCAGAATTGAACTAGTTATGGCCGTGTGTGTAGGAAGCACAGTTTTTTTGTTCTGAGCAAGCTCACTGTTCGGACCCAAAGGAAACACAGTAGATTAGAAGAGTGCTCTTTTCTCAAAAGCAGAGTGTGTTTTTTTAAGGCAAGCTATCGTTTGTTTCCCAGTCCTAAATGGAGTTGAATCACATGCAGTTTCTGGTCCTACGAGCAAGAGTTGTTTTCTGGTAAGGAAAGTCACTATTGCGCTCCCTTTGCCATACACCGTGCAAATAGCACTTGCGTCTGCTCCCAGCAAGTACAGTGTATCGGACGGAAGAGGAGCTACTGTTCTTCTCAGTTTCCTAAGCAGAGTTGAACTAGATATGGCCCGTGTTTTTAGGAAGCAGAGTTAATATGTTCTGAGCAAGCTCACTGTTCTGGCCCTATAGGAAACACAGTAGAGAAGAAGAGTGCTCTTTTCTATAAAGCAGAGTGTGTTTCTTGTAAGGCAAGCTCGTGTTTGTTTCCCAGTCCTAAATGGATTTGAGTCACATGCAGTTTTTGGTCCTACGAGCAAGAGTTGTTTTCTGGTAAGAAGGGTCACTATTGTGCTCCAAATGCCATACACAGTGCAAATAGCACTCGCGTCTGTTCCCAGCATGTACAGTGTTTTGGACTGAATAGGAGCTACTGTTCTTGTCAGTTTCCTAAGCAGAGTTGAACTAGAAATGGTCCATGTGTGTAGGAAGCACAGTTCTTTTGTTCTGAGCAAGCTCACTGTTTGGAACCCATAGGAAACACAGTAGAGTAGAAGAGCGCTCTTTTCTAAAAAGCAGAGAGTGCTTCTTGTAAGGCAAGCTAGCATTTGTTTCCCAGTCCTAAATGGCGTTGAATCACATGCAGTTTGTGTTCCTACGAGCAAGAGTTGTTTTCTGGTAAGGAGAGTCACTATTGCGCTTTCATTGCCATACACAGTGCAAATAGCACTCGCGTCTGTTCCCAGCAAGTACAGTGTATCGGACTGAAGAGGAGCTACTGTTCTTGTCAGTTTCCTAAGCAGAGTTGAACTACATATGGTCCGTGTGTGTAGGAAGCACAGTTTTTTTGTTCTGAGCAAGCTCACTGTTCTGGCCCAATAGGAAACACAGTAGAGTAGAAGAGTGCTCTTTTCTCTAAAGCAGAGTGTGTTTCTTGTAACGCGAGCTAGCTTTTGTGTCCCAGTCCTAAATGGAGTGGAATCACATGCAGTTTCTGGTCCTACGAGCAAGAGTTGTTTTCTGGTAAGGAAAGTCACTATTGTGCTCCCATTGCCATACACAGTGCAAATAGCACTGGCATCTGTTCCCAGCATGTACAGTGTATTGGACTGAAGAGGAGCTACTGTTCTTCTCAGTTTCCTAAGCAGAGTTAAACTAGATATTGGCCGTGTGTGTAGGAAGCACAGTTCTTATGTTCTGAGCAAGCTCAATGTTCTGGCCCTATAGGAAACACATTAGAGTAGAATACTGCTCTTTTCTCAAAAGCAGAGTGTGTTTCTTGTAAGGCGAGCTAGAGTTTGTTTCCCAGTCCTAAATGGAGTTGAGTCACATGCAGTTTTTTGTCCTACGAGCAAGAGTTGTTTTCTGGTAAGACGAGTCACTATTGTGCTCCAATTGCCATTCACAGTGCAAATAGCACTCGCATCTGTTCTCAGCAAGTACAGTGTATCAGACTGAAGAGGAGATACTGTTCTTGTCAGTTTCCTAAGCAGAGTTGAACTAGATATGGCCCGTGTGTGTAGGAAGCACAGTTCTTTTGTTCTGAGCAAGCTCACTTTTCTGGCTCTATAGGAAACACAGTAGAGTAGAAGAGTGCTCTTTTCTCAAAAGCAGAGTGTGTTTCTTGTAAGGCGAGCTAGCGTTTGTTTCCCCGTCCTAAATGGAGTGGAATCACATGCAGTTTCTGGGTCTACGAGCAAGAGTTGTTTTATGGTAAGAATAGTCACTATTGCGCTGCCATTGCCATACACAGGACAAATAGCACTGGCGTCTGTTCCCAGCAAGTACAGTGTATTGGACTGAAGAGGATCTACTGTTCTTGTCAGTTTCCTAAGCAGAATTGAACTAGATATGGCCGTGTGTGTAGGAAGGACAGTGCTTTTGTTCTGAGCAAGATCACTTTTCGGACCCCTAGGAAACACTGTAGAGTAGAAGAGTGCTCTTTTCTCAAAAGCAGAGTGTGTTTCTTGTAAAGCGAGCTAGCGTTTGTTTCCCAGTCCTAAATGGAGTTGAATCACATGCAATTTCTGGTCCTACGAGCAAGAGTTGTTTTCTGGTAAGGAAAGTAACTATTGTGCTCCCATTGCCATACACAGTGCAAATAGCACTCGCGTGTGTTCCCAGCAAGTACAGTGTATCGGACTGAAGAGGAGCTACTGTTCTTGTCATTTTCCTAAGCAGAGTTGAACTAGATATGGACCGTGTGTGTAGAAAGCACAGTTCTTATGTTCTGAGCAAGCTCACTGTTCTGGCCCTATAGGAAACACAGTAGAGTAGAAGAGTGCTCTTTTCTCAAAAGCAGAGTGTGGTTCTTGTAAGGCGAGCTAGCGTTTGTTTTTTAGTCCTAAATGGAGTTGAATCACATGCAGTTTCTGGTCCTACGAACAAGAGTTGTTTTCTAGTATAGAAAGTCACTATTGCGCTCCCATTGCCATACACAGTGCAAATAGCACTCGCGTCTTTTCCCAGCAAGTACAGTGTATTGGACTGAATAGGAGCTACTGTTCTTGTCCGTTTCCTAAGCAGAGTTGAACTACATATGGTCCTTGTGTGTAGGAAGCACAGTACTTTTGTTCTGAGCAAGCTCACTCTTTGGAAGCCATAGGAAACACAGTAGAGTAGAAGAGTGCTCTTTTCTCTAAAGCAGAGTGTGTTTCTGGTAAGGCGAGCTAGCGTTTGTTTCCCAGACCTAAATGGAGTGGAATCACATGCAGTTTCTGTCCTACGAGCAAGAGTTGTTTTATGGTAAGAATAGTCACTATTGTGCTGCCATTTCCATACACAGGACAAATAGTACTGGTGTCTGTTCGCAGCAAGTACAGTGTATTGGACTGAACAGGATCTACTGTTCTTGTCAGGTTCCTAAGCAGAATTGAACTAGATATGCCCGGGTGTGTAGGAAGCACAGTTCTTTTGTTCTGAGCAAGCTCTCTGTTTGGACCCCATAGGAAACACAGTAGAGTAGAAGAGTGCTCTTTTCTCAAAGCAGAGTGCGTTTCTTGTAAGGCGAGCTAGCGTTTGTTTCCCAGTCCTAAATGGCGTTGAATCACATGCAGTTTCTTGTCCTAAGAGCAAGTGTTGTTTTCTGGTAAGGAAAGTCACTATTGTGCTCTCATTGCCATACACATTGCAAATAGCACTCCCGTTTGTTCCCAGCAAGTACAGTGTATTGGAGTGAAGAGGAGCTACTGTTCTTGTCAGTTTCCTAAGCAGAGTTGAACTACATGTGGTCCGTGTGTGGAGGAAGCAAAGTTCTTTTGTTCTGAGCAAGCTCTCTGTTTGGAACCCCTAGGAAACACAGTAGAGTAGAAGAGTGCTCTTTTCTCTAAAGCAGAGTGTGTTTCTTGTAAGGCGAACTAGCGTTTGTTTCACAGTCCTAAATGGAGTTGAATCACATGCAGTTTCTGGTCCTACAAGCAAGAGTTGTTTTCTGGTAAGGAAAGTTACTATTGCGCTCCCATTGCCATACACAGTGCAAATAGCACTCGCATCTGTTCCCAGCAAGTACAGTGTATTGGACTGAAGAGGAGCTACTGTTCTTCTCAGTTTCCTAAGCAGAGTTAAACTAGATATTGCCCGTGTGTGAAGGAAGCACAGTTCTTTTTTTCTGAGCAAGCTCAATGTTCTGGCCCTATAGGAAACACATTAGAGTAGAATACTGCTCTTTTCTCAGAAGCAGAGTGTGTTTCTTGTAAGGCGAGCTAGAGGTTGTTTCCCAGTCCTAAATGGAGTTGAGTCACATGCAGTTTTTTGTCCTACGAGCAAGAGTTGTTTTCTGGTAAGACGAGTCACTATTGTGCTCCAATTGCCATTCACAGTGCAAATAGCACTCGCATCTGTTCTCAGCAAGTACAGTGTATCGGACTGAAGAGGAGCTACTGTTCTTGTCAGTTTCCTAAGCAGAGTTGAACTAGATATGGCCTGTGTGTGTAGGAAGCACAGTTGTTTTGTTCTGAGCAAGCTCACTTTTCTGGCCCTATAGGAAACACAGTAGAGTAGAAGAGTGCTCTTTTCTCTAAAGCAGAGTGTGTTTCTTGTAAGGCGAGCTCACGTTTGTTTCCCAGTCATAAATGGAGTTGAGTCACAGACAGTTTTTGGTCCTACGAGCAAGAGTTGTTTTCTGGTAAGAAGAGTCACACTTGCGCTCCAAATGCCATACACAGTGCAAATAGCACTCGCTTCTGTTCCCAGCAAGTACAGTGTATTGGACTGAAGAGGAGCTACTGCTCTTGTCAGTTTCCTAAGCAGAGTTGAACTAGATATGGTCCATGTGTGTAGGAAGCACAGTTCTTTTGTTCTGAGCAAGCTCACTGTTTGGACCCCATAGGAAACACCATAGAGTAGAAGAGTGCTCTTTTCTCAATAGCAGAGTGTGTTTCTTGTAAGGCGAGCTAGCGTTTGTTTCCCAGTCCTAAATGGAGTGGAATCACATGCAGCTTCTGGTTCTACGAGCAAGAGTTGTTTTATGGTAAGAATAGTCACTATTGCGCTGCCATTGCCATACACAGGACAAATAGCACTGGCGTCTGCTCCCAGCAAGTACATTGTATTGGACTGAAGAGGATCTACTGTTCTTGTCAGGTTCCTAAGCAGAATTGAACTAGATATGGCCGTGTGTGTAGGAAGCACAGTGCTTTTGTTCTGAGCAAGATCACTTTTCGGATCCCTAGGAATCACAGTAGAGTAGAAGAGTGCTCTTTTCTCAAAAGCAGAGTGTGTTTCTTGTAAGGCGAGCTAGCGTTTGTTTCCCAGTCCTAAATGGAGTTGAATCACATGCAATTTCTGGTCCTACGAGCAAGAGTTGTTTTCCGGTAAGGAAAGTAACTATTGCGCTCCCATTGCCATACACAGTGCAAATAGCACTCGCGTCTCTTCCCAGCAAGTACAGTATATCGGACTGAAGAGGAGCTACTGTTCTTGTCAGTTTCCTAAGCAGAGTTGAACTAGATAAGGACCGTGTGTGTAGAAAGCACAGTTCTTATGTTCTGAGCAAGCTCACTGTTCTGGCCCTATAGGAAACACAGTAGAGTAGAAGAGTGCTCTTTCCTCAAAAGCAGAGTGTGTTTCTTGTAAGGCGAGCTAGCGTTTGTTTCCTAGTCCTAAATGGAGTTGAATCACTTGCAGTTTCTGGTCCTACGAACAAGAGTTGTTTTCTGGTAAGGAAAGTCACTATTGCGCTCCCATTGCCATACACAGTGCAAATAGCACTCGCATCTTTTCCCAGCAAGTACAGTGTATTGGACTGAATAGGAGCTACTGTTCTTGTCAGTTTCCTAAGTAGAGTTGAACTACATATGGTCCTTGTGTGTAGGAAGCACAGTACTTTTGTTCTGAGCAAGCTCACTGTTTGGAAGCCATAGGAAACACAGTAGAGTAGAAGAGTGCTCTTTTCTCTAAAGCAGAGTGTGTTTCTTGTAAGGCGAGCTAGCGTTTGTTTCCCAGTCCTAAATGGAGTGGAATCACATGCAGTTTCTGTCCTACGAGCAAGAGTTGTTTTATGGTAAGAATAGTCACTATTGTGCTGCCATTTCCATACACAGGACAAATAGTACTGGCGTCTGTTCGCAGCAAGTACAGTGTATTGGACTGAACAGGATCTACTGTTCTTGTCAGGTTCCTAAGCAGAATTGAAATAGATATGGCCGTGTGTGCAGGAAGCACAGATCTTTTGTTCTGAGCAAGCTCACTGTTCGGACCCAAAAGGAAACACAGTAGAGTAGAAGAGTGCTCTTTTCTCAAAAGCAGAGTGTGTTTTTTTAAGGCAAGCTATCGTTTGTTTCCCAGTCCTAAATGGAGTTGAATCACATGCAGTTTCTGGTCCTACGAACAAGAGTTGTTTTCTGGTAAGGAAAGTCACTATTGCGCTCCCTTTGCCATACACCGTGCAAATAGCACTCGCGTCTGTTCCCAGCAAGTACAGTGTATCGGACTGAAGAGGAGCTACTGTTCTTGTCAGTTTCCTAAGCAGAGTTGAACTAGATATGGCCCGTGTTTTTAGGAAGCACAGTTAATATGTTCTGAGCAAGCTCACTGTTCTGGCCCTATAGGAAACACAGTAGAGTAGAAGAGTGCTCTTTTCTATAAAGCAGAGTGTGTTTCTTGTAAGGCAAGCTCGCGTTTGTTTTCCAGTCCTAAATGGATTTGAGTCACATGCAGTTTTTGGTCCTACGAGCAAGAGTTGTTTTCTGGTAAGAAGAGTCACTATTGTGCTCCAAATGCCATACACAGTGCAAATAGCACTCGTGTCTGTTCCCAGCATGTACAGTGTTTTGGACTGAATAGGAGCTACTGTTCTTGTCAGTTTCCTAAGCAGAGTTGAACTAGAAATGGTCCATGTGTGTAGGAAGCACAGTTCTTTTGTTCTGAGCAAGCTCACTGTTCTGGCCCTATAGGAAACACAGTAGAGTAGAAGAGTGCTCTTTTCTCAAAAGCAGAGTGTGTTTCTTGTAAGGCGAGCTAGAGTTTGTTTCATAGTCGTAAATGGAGTTGAGTCACATGCAGTTTTTTTTCCTACGAGCAAGAGTTGTTTTCTGGTCAGACGAGTCACTATTGTGCTCCAATTGCCATTCACAGTTCAAATAGCACTCGCGTCTGTTCTCAGCAAGTACAGTGTATCGGACTGAAGAGGAGCTACTGTTCTTGTCAGTTTCCTAAGCAGAGTTGAACTAGATATGGCCCGTGTGTGTAGGAAGCACAGTTCTTTTGTTATGAGCAAGCTCACTGTTCTGGCCCTATAGGAAACACAGTAGAGTAGAAGAGTGCTCTTTTCTCTAAAGCAGAGTGTGTTTCTTGTAAGGCGAGCTCACGTTTGTTTCCCAGTCCTAAATGGAGTTGAGTCACAGACAGTTTTTGGTCCTACGAGCAAGAGTTGTTTTCTGGTAAGAAGAGTCACTATTGTGCTCCAAATGCCATACACAGTGCAAATAGCACTCGCGTCTGTTCCCAGCAAGTACAGTGTATTGGATTGAATAGGAGCTACTGTTCTTGTCAGTTTAATAAGCAGAGTTGAACTACATATGGTCCTTGTGTGTAGGAAGCACAGTTCTTTTGTTCTGAGCAAGCTCACTGTTTGGACGCCGTAGAAAACACAGTAGAGTAGAAGAGTGCTCTTTTCTCAAAAGCAGAGTGTGTTTCTTGTAAGGCGAGCTAGCGTTTGTTTCCCAGTCCTAAATGGAGTTGAATCACATGCAGTTTCTTGTCCTATGAACAAGAGTTGTTTTCTGGTAAGGAAAGTCACTATTGCACTCCCATTGCCATACACAGGGCAAATAGCACTCGCGTCTTTTCCCAGCAAGTACAGTGTATTGGACTGAATAGGAGCTACTGTTCTTGTCAGTTTCCTAAGTAGAGTTGAACTACATATGGTCCTTGTGTGTAGGAAGCACAGTTTTTTTGTTCTGAGCAAGCTCACTCTTTGGACCCCATATGAAACACAGTAGAGTAGAAGAGTGCTCTTTTGTCTAAAGCAGAGTGTGTTTCTTGTAAGGCGAGCTAGCGTTTGTTTCCCAGTCCTAAATGGAGTGGAATCACATGCAGTTTCTGTCCTACGAACAAGAGTTGTTTTATGGTAAAAGTAGTCACTATTGTGCTGCCATTGCCACACACAGGACCAATAGCACTGGCGTCTGTTCGCAGCAAGTACAGTGTATTGGACTGAAGAGGATCTACTGTTCTTGTCAGGTTCCTAAGCAGAATTGAACTAGATATGGCCGTGTGTGTAGGAAGCACAGTTCTTTTGTTCTGAGCAAGCTCACTGTTCGAACCCCATAGGAAACACAGTAGAGTAGAAGAGTGCTCTTTTCTCAAAAGCAGAGTGTGTTTTTTGTAAGGCAAGCTATCATTTGTTTCCCAGTCCTAAATGGAGTTGAATCACATGCAGTTTCTGGTCCTACGAGCAAGAGTTGTTTTCTGGTAAAGAAAGTCACTATTGTGCTCCCTTTGCCATACACAGTGCAAATAGCACTCGCGCCTGTTCCCAGCAAGTACAGTGTATCGGACTGAACAGGAGCTACTGTTCTTGTCAGTTCCTAAGCAGAGTTGAACTACATATGGTCCATGTGTGTAGAAAGCACAGTTCTTTGTTCTGAGCAAGCTCACTGTTTGGACCCCATAGCAAACACAGTAGAGTAGAAGAGTGCTCTTTTCTCAAAAGCAGAGAGTGTTTCATGTAAGGCGAGCTAGCATTTGTTTCCCAGTCCTAAACGGAGTTGAATCACATGCAGTTTCTGGTCCTACGAGCAAGAGTTGCTTTCTGGTAAGGAAAGTCACTATTGCGCTCCTATTGCCATACACAGTGCAAATAGCACTCGCGTCTCTTCCCAGCAAGTACAGTGTATCGGACTGAAGAAGAGCTACTGTTCTTGTCAGTTTCCTAAACAGAGTTGAACTAGATATGGTCCATGTGTGTAGGAAGCACAGTTCTTTGTTCTGAGCAAGCTCAATGTTTGGACCCCATAAGAAACACAGTAGAGTAGAAGAGTGCTCTTTTCTCAAAAGCAGAGAGTGTTTCATGTAAGGAGAGCTAGCATTTGTTTCCCAGTCCTAAACGGAGTTGAATCACATGCAGTTTCTGGTCCTACGAGCAAGAGTTGTTTTCTGGTAAGGAACGTCACTATTGCGCTCCCATTGCCATACACAGTGCAAATAGCACTCCCGTCTGTTCCCAGCAAGTACAGTGTATCGGACTGAAGAGGAGCTACTGTTCTTGTCAGTTTCCTAAGCAGAGTTGAACTAGATATGGCCCGTGTGTAGGAAGCACAGTTCTTTTGTTCTGAGCAAGCTCACTGTTCTGGCCCTATAGGAAACACAGTAGAGTAGAAGAGTGCTCTTTTCTCTAAAGCAGATTGTGTTTCTTGTAAGGCGAGCTATCGTTTGTTTCCCAGTCCTAAATGGAGTTGAATCACATGCAGTTTCTGGTCCTACGAGCAAGAGTTGTTTTATGATAAGAATAGTCACTATTGCGCTGCCATTGCCATACACAGGACAAATAGCACTGGCTTCTGTTCCCAGCAGTACAGTGTATTGGACTGAAGAGGAGCTATTGTTCTTGTCAGTTTCCTAAGCAGAGTTGAACGAGATATGGCCGTGTGTGTAGGAACCACAGTTCATTTGTTCTGAGCAAGCTCACTTTTCGGACCCCATAGGAAACACAGTACAGTAGAAGAGTGCTCTTTTCTCAAAAGCAGAGTGTGTTTTTTGTAAGGCAAGCTATCATTTTTTTTCCCAGTCCTAAATGGAGTTGAATCACATGCAGTTTCTGGTCCTACGAGCAAGAGCTGTTTTCAGGTAAGGAAAGTCACTATTGCGCTACCTTTGCCATACACAGTGCAAATAGCACTCGCGTCTGTTCCCAGCAAGTACAGTGTATCGGACTGAAGAGGAGCTACTGTTCTTGTCAGTTTCCTAAGCAGAGTTGAACGAGATATGGTCCATGTGTGTAGGAAGCACAGTTCTTTGTTCTGAGCAAGCTCACTGTTTGGACCCCATAGGAAACACAGTAGAGTAGAAGAGTGCTCTTTTCTCAAAAGCAGAGAGTGTTTCATGTAAGGCGAGCCAGCATTTGTTTCCCAGTCCTAAACGGAGTTGAATCACATGCAGTTTCTGGTCCTACGAGCAAGAGTTGTTTTCTGGTAAGGAAAGTCACTATTGTGCTCCCATTGCCATACACAGTGCAAATAGCACTCGCGTCTCTTCCCAGCAAGTACAGTGTATCGGACTGAAGAAGAGATACTGTTCTTGTCAGTTTCCTAAGCAGAGTTGAACTAGATATGGTCCATGTGTGTAGGAAGCACAGTTCTTTGTTCTGAGCAAGCTCACTGTTTGGACCCTATAGGAAACACAGTAGAGTAGAAGAGTGCTCTTTTCTCAAAAGCAGAGAGTGTTTCATGTAAGGCGAGCTAGCATTTGTTTCCCAGTCCTAAACGGAGTTGAATCACATGCAGTTTCTGGTCCTACGAGCAAGAGTTGTTTTCTGGTAAGGAAAGTCACTATTGCGATCCCATTGCCATACACAGTGCAAATAGCACTCGCGTCTGTTCCCAGCAAGTACAGTGTATCGGACTGAAGAGGAGCTACTGTTCTTGTCAGTTTCCTAAGCAGAGTTGAACTAGATATGGCCCGTGTGTAGGAAGCACAGTTCTTTTGTTCTGAGCAAGCTCACTGTTCTGGCCCTATAGGAAACACAGTAGAGTAGAAGAGTGCTCTTTTCTCTAAAGCAGATTGTGTTTCTTGTAAGGCGAGCTATCGTTTGTTTCCCAGTCCTAAATGGAGTTGAATCCCATGCAGTTTCTGGTCCTACGAGCAAGAGTTGTTTTATGATAAGAATAGTCACTATTGCGCTGCCATTGCCATACACAGGACAAATAGCACTGGCTTCTGTTCCCAGGAGTACAGTGTATTGGACTGAAGAGGAGCTATTGTTCTTGTCAGGTTCCTAAGCAGAATTGAACTAGATATGGCCGTGTGTGTAGGAAGCACAGTTCTTTTGTTCTGAGCAAGCTCACTTTTCGGACCCCATAGGAAACACAGTACAGTAGAAGAGTGCTCTTTTCTCAAAAGCAGAGTGTGTTTTTTGTAAGGCAAGCTATCATTTTTTTCCCAGTCCTCAATGGAGTTGAATCACATGCAGTTTCTGGTCCTACGAGCAAGAGCTGTTTTCTGGTAAGGAAAGTCACTATTGCGCTCCCTTTGCCATACACAGTGCAAGTAGCACTCGCGTCTGTTCCCAGCAAGTACAGTGTATCGGACTGAAGAGGAGCTACTGTTCTTGTCAGTTTCCTAAGCAGAGTTGAACTAGATATGGCCCGTGTGTAGGAAGCACAGTTCTTTTGTTCTGAGCAAGCTCACTGTTTGGACCCCATAGGAAACACCATAGAGTAGAAGAGTGCTCTTTTCTCAAAAGCAGAGTGTGTTTCTTGTAAGGCAAGCTAGCGTTTGTTTCCCAGTCCTAAATGGAGTGGAATCACATGCAGTTTCTGTCCTACGAGCAAGAGTTGTTTTATGGTAAGAATAGTCACTATTGTGGTGCCATTTCCATACACAGGACAAATAGTACTGGCTTCTGTTCGCAGCAAGTACAGTGTATTGGACTGAACAGGATCTACTGTTCTTGTCAGGTTCCTAAGCAGAATTGAAATAGATATGGCCGTGTGTGCAGGAAGCACAGATCTTTTGTTCTGAGCAAGCTCACTGTTCGGACCCAAAATGAAACACAGTAGAGTAGAAGAGTGCTCTTTTATCAAAAGCAGAGTGTGTTTCTTGTAAGTCGAGCTAGCGTTTGTTTCCCAGTCCTCAATGGAGTTGAGTCACATGCAGTTTCTGGTCCTACGAGCAAGAGTTGTTTTCTGGTAAGGAAAGTCACTATTGTGCTCCCTTTGCCATGCACAGTGCAAATAGCACTCGCGTCTGTTCCCAGCAAGTACAGTGTATCGGACTGAAGAGGAGCTACAGTTCTTGTCAGTTTCCTAAGCAGAGTTGAACTAGATATGGCCCGTGTGTTTAGGAAGCACAGTTATTATGTTCTGAGCAAGCTCACTGTTCTGGCCCTATAGGAAACACACTAGAGTAGAAGAGTGCTCTTTTCTATAAAGCAGAGTGTGTTTCTTGTTAGGCGAGCTCGCGTTTGTTTCCCAGTCCTAAATGGATTTGAGTCACATGCAGTTTTTGGTCCTATGAGTAAGAGTTGTTTTCTGGTAAGAAGATTCACTATTGCGCTGCCATTGCCATACACAGGACAAATAGCACTGGCATCTATTCGCAGCAACTACAGTGTATTGGACTGAAGAGGATCTACTGTTCTTGTCAGGTTCCTAAGCAGAATTGAACTAGATATGGCCGTGTGTGTAGGAAGCACAGTTTTTTTGTTCTGAGCAAGCTCACTGTTCGGACCCAAAAGGAAACACAGTAGAGTAGAAGAGTGCTCTTTTCTCAAAAGCAGAGTGTGTTTTTTTAAGGCAAGCTATCGTTTGTTTCCCAGTCCTAAATGGAGTTGAATCACATGCACTTTCTGGTCCTACGAGCAAGAGTTGTTTTCTGGTAAGGAAAGTCACTATTGCGCTCCCTTTGCCATACACCGTGCAAATAGCAGTCACGTCTGTTCCCAGCAAGTACAGTGTATCGGACTGAAGAGGAGCTACTGTTCTTGTCTGTTTCCTAAGCAGAGTTGAACTAGATATGGCCCGTGTTTTTAGGAAGCACAGTTAATATGTTCTGAGCAAGCTCACTGTTCTGGCCCTATAGGAAACACAGTAGAGTAGAAGAGTGCTCTTTTCTATAAAGCAGAGTGTGTTTCTTGTAAGGCAAGCTCGCGTTTGTTTCCCAGTCCTAAATGGATTTGAGTCACATGCAGTTTTTGGTCCTATGAGCAAGAGTTGTTTTCTGGTAAGAAGAGTCACTATTGTGCTCCAAATGCCATACACAGTGCAAATAGCACTCGCGTCTGTTCCCAGCATGTACAGTGTTTTGGACTGAATAGGAGCTACTGTTCTTGTCAGTTTCCTAAGCAGAGTTGAACTAGAAATGGTCCATGTGTGTAGGAAGCACAGTTCTTTTGTTCTGAGCAAGCTCACTGTTTGGAACCCATAGGAAACACAGTAGAGTAGAAGAGCGCTCTTTTCTAAAAAGCAGAGAGTGTTTCTTGTAAGGCAAGCTAGCATTTGTTTCCCAGTCCTAAATGGCGTTGAATCACATGCAGTTTGTGTTCCTACGAGCAAGAGTTGTTTTCTGGTAAGGAGAGTCACTATTGCGCTGTCATTGCCATACACAGTGCAAATAGCACTCGCGTCTGTTCCCAGCAAGTACAGTGTATCGGCCTGAAGAGGAGCTACTGTTCTTGTCAGTTTCCTAAGCAGAGTTGAACTAGATATGGCATGTGTGTGTAGGAAGAACAGTTCTTTTGTTCTGAGCAAGCTCACTGTTTGGACCCCATAGGAAACACAGTAGAGTAGAAGAGTGCTCTTTTCTCTAAAGCAGAGTGTGTTTCTTGTAAGGCGAGCTAGCTTTTGTTTCCCAGTCCTAAATGGAGTGGAATCACATGCAGTTTCTGGTCCTACGAGAAAGAGTTGTTTTCTGGTAAGGAAAGTCACTATTGTGCTCCCATTGCCATACACAGTGCAAATAGCACTGGCATCTGTTCCCAGCAAGTACAGTGTATTGGACTGAAGAGGAGCTACTGTTCTTCTCAGTTTCCTAAGCAGAGTTGAACTAGATATGGCCCGTGTGTCTAGGAAGCACAGTTCATTTGTTCTGAGCAAGCTCACTGTTCTGGCCCTATAGGAAACACAGTAGAGTAGAAGAGTGCTCTTTTCTCAAAAGCAGAGTGTGTTTCTTGTAAGGCGAGCTAGAGTTTGTTTCATAGTCGTAAATGGAGTTGAGTCACATGCATTTTTTTTTCCTACGAGCAAGAGTTGTTTTCTGGTAAGACGAGTCACTATTGTGCTCCAATTGCCATTCACAGTTCAAATAGCACTCGCGTCTGTTCTCAGCAAGTACAGTGTATCGGACTGAAGAGGAGCTACTGTTCTTGTCAGTTTCCTAAGCAGAGTTGAACTAGATATGGCCCTTGTGTGTAGGAAGCACAGTTCTTTTGTTCTGAGCAAGCTCACTGTTCTGGCCCTATAGGAAACACAGTAGAGTAGAAGAGTGCTCTTTTCTCTAAAGCAGAGTGTGTTTCTTGTAAGGCAAGCTCACGTTTGTTTCCCAGTCCTAAATGGAGTTGAGTCACAGACAGTTTTTGGTCCTACGAGCAAGAGTTGTTTTCTGGTAAGAAGAGTCACTATTGCGCTCCAAATGCCATACACAGTGCAAATAGCACTCGCGTCTGTTCCCAGCAAGTACACTGTATTGGACTGAATAGGAGCTACTGTTCTTGTCAGTTTAATAAGCAGAGTTGAACTACATATGGTCCTTGTGTGTAGGAAGCACAGTTCTTTTGTTCTGAGCAAGCTCACTGTTTGGACGCCATAGAAAACACAGTAGAGTAGAAGAGTGCTCTTTTCTCAAAAGCAGAGTGTGTTTCTTGTAAGGCGAGCTAGCGTTTGTTTCCCAGTCCTAAATGGAGTTGAATCACATGCAGTTTCTTGTCCTACGAACAAGAGTTGTTTTCTGGTAAGGAAAGTCACTATTGCACTCCCATTGCCATACACAGGGCAAATAGCACTCGCGTCTTTTCCCAGCAAGTACAGTGTATTGGACTGAATAGGAGCTACTGTTCTTGTCAGTTTCCTAAGCAGAGTTGAACTACATATGGTCCTTGTGTGTAGGAAGCACAGTTTTTTTGTTCTGAGCCAGCTCACTCTTTGGACCCCATATGAAACACAGTAGAGTAGAAGAGTGCTCTTTTCTCTAAAGCAGAGTGTGTTTCTTGTAAGGCGAGCTAGCGTTTGTTTCCCAGTCCTAAATGGAGTGGAATCACATGCAGTTTCTGTCCTACGAGCAAGAGTTGTTTTATGGTAAAAATAGTCACTATTGTGCTGCCATTGCCACACACAGGACCAATAGCACTGGCTTCTGTTCCCAGCAGTACAGTGTAATGGACTGAAGAGGAGCTATTGTTCTTGTCAGGTTCCTAAGCAGAATTGAACTAGATATGGCCGAGTGTGTAGGAAGCACAGTTCTTTTGTTCTGAGCAAGCTCACTGTTCGGACCCAAAAGGAAACACAGTAGAGTAGATGAGTGCTCTTTTCTCAAAAGCAGAGTGTGTTTTTTGTAAGGCGAGCTATCGTTTGTTTCCCAGTCCTAAATGGAGTTGAATCACATGCAGTTTCTGGTCCTACGAGCAAGAGCTGTTTTCTGGTAAGGAAAGTCACTATTGTGCTCCCTTTGCCATACACAGTGCAAATAGCACTCGCGTCTGTTCCCAGCAAGTACAGTGTATCGGACTGAAGAGGAACTACAGTTCTTGTCAGTTTCCTAAGCAGAGTTGAACTAGATAAGGCCCGTGTGTTTAGGAAGCACAGTTATTATGTTCTGAGCAAGCTCACTGTTCTGGCCCTATAGGAAACACAGTAGAGTAGAAGAGTGCTCTTTTCTATAAAGCAGAGTGTGTTTCTTGTTAGGCGAGCTCGCGTTTGTTTCCCAGTCCTAAATGGATTTGAGTCACATGCAGTTTTTGGTCCTATGAGCAAGAGTTGTTTTCTGGTAAGAAAATTCACTATTGCGCTGCCATTGCCATACACAGGACAAATAGCACTGGCATCTGTTCGCAGCAACTACAGTGTATGGGACTGAAGAGGATCTACTGTTCTTGTCAGGTTCCTAAGCAGAATTAAACTAGATATGGCCGTGTGTGTAGGAAGCAAAGTTCTTTTGTTCTGAGCAAGCTCACTGTTCGGACCCAAAAGGAAACACAGTAGAGTAGAAGAGTGCTCTTTTCTCTAAAGCAGAGTGAGTTTCTTGTAAGGCGAGCTAGCGTTTGTTTCCCAGACCTAAATGGAGTTGAGTCACATGCAGTTTTTTGTCCTACGAGCAAGAGTTGTTTTCTGGTAAGACGAGTCACTATTGTGCTCCAATTGCCATACACAGTGCAAATAGCACTCGCGTCTCTTCCCCGCAAGTACAGTGTATTGGACTGAAGAGGAGCTACTGTTCCTGTCAGTTTCCTAAGCAGAGTTGAACTAGATATGGTCGATGTGTGTAGGAAGCACAGTTCTTTTGTTCTGAGCAAGCTCACTGTTTGGACCCCATAGGAAACACAGTAGAGTATAAGAGTGCTCTTTTCTCAGAAGCAGAGAGTGTTTCATGTAAGGCGAGCTAGCATTTGTTTCCCAGTCCTAAACGGAGTTGAATCACATGCATTTTCTGGTCCTAAGAGCAAGAGTTGTTTTCTGGTAAGGAAAGTAACTATTGCGCTCCCATTGCCATACACAGTGCAAATAGCACTGGCGTCTGTTCCCAGCAAGTACAGTGTATCAGACTGAAGAGGAGCTACTGTTCTTGTCAGTTTCCTAAGCAGAGTTGAACTAGATATGGCCTGTGTGTGTAGGAAGCACAGTTATTATGTTCTGAGCAAGCTCAATGTTCTGGCCCTATAGGAAACACAGTAGAGTAGAAGAGTGCTCTTTTCTCTAAAGCAGAGTGTGTTTCTTGTAAGGCGAGCTAGCGTTTGTTTCCCAGTCCTAAATGGAGTTGAATCACATGCAGTTTCTGGTCCTACGAACAAGAGTTGTTTTCTGGTAAGGAAAGTCACTATTGCGCTCCCATTGCCATACAGAGGGCAAATAGCACTTGCGTCTTTTCCCAGCAAGTACAGTGTATTGGACTGAATAGGAGCTACTGTTTTTGTCAGTTTCCTAAGCAGAGTTGAACTACATATGGTCTTTGTGTGTATGAAGCACAGTTCTTTTGTTCTGAGCTAGCTCACTCTTTGGACACCATAGGAAACACAGTAGAGTAGAAGAGTGCTCTTTTCTCTAAGGAGAGTGTGTTTCTTGTAAGGCGAGCTAGCGTTTGTTTCCGAGTCCTAAATGGAGTGGAATCACATGCACTTTCTGTCCTAGGAGCAAGAGTTGTTTTATGGTAAAAATAGTCACTATTGTGCTGCCATTGCCACACACAGGACCAATAGCTCTGGCGTCTGTTCGCAGCAAGTACAGTGTATTGGACTGAAGAGGACCTACTGTTCTTGTCAGGTTCCTAAGCAGAATTGAACTAGATATGGCCGTGTGTGTAGGAAGCACAGTTCTTTTGTTCTGAGCAAGCTCACTGTTCGAACCCCATAGGAAACACAGTAGAGAAGAAGAGTGCATTTTTTCTCTAAAGCAGAGTGTGTTTCTTGTAAGGCGAGCTAGAGTTTGTTTCCCAGTCCTAAATGGAGTTGAGTCACATGCAGTTTTTTGTCCTACGAGCAAGAGTTGTTTTCTGGTAAGACGAGTCACTATAGTGCTCCAATTGCCATTCACAGTGCAAATAGCCCTCGCATTTGTTCTCAGCAAGTACAGTGTATCGGACTGAAGAGGAGCTACTGTTCTTGTCAGTTTCCTAAGCAGAGTTGAACTAGATATGGCCCGTGTGTGTAGGAAGCACAGTTGTTTTGTTCTGAGCAAGCTCACTTTTCTGGCCCTAGAGGAAACACAGTAGAGTAGAAGAGTGCTCTTTTCTCTAAAGCAGAGTGTGTTACTTGTAAGGCGAGCTCGCGTTTGTTTCCCAGTCCTAAATGGAGTTGAGTCACAGACAATTTTTGGTCCTACGAGCAAGAGTTGTTTTCTGGTAAGAAGAGTCACTATTGTGCTCCAAATGCCATACACAGTGCAAATAGCACTCGCGTCTGTTCCCAGCAAGTACAGTGTATTGGACTGAAAAGGAGCTACTGCTCTTGTCAGTTTCCTAAGCAGAGTTGAACTAGATATGGTCCAATTGTGTAGGAAGCACAGTTCTTTTGTTCTGAGCAAGCTCACTGTTTTTACCCCATAGGAAACACCATAGAGTAGAAGAGTGCTCTTTTCTCAAAAGCAGAGTGTGTTTCTTGTAAGGCGAGCTAGCGTTTGTTTCCCAGTCCTAATTGGAGTTGAATCACATGCAGTTTCTGGTCCTACGAACAAGAGTTTTTTTCTGGTAAGGAAAGTTACTATTGTGCTCCCATTGCCATACACAGTGCAAATAGCACTCGCGTCTTTTCCCAGCAAGTACAGTGTATTGGACTGAATAGTTGCTACTGTTCTTGTCAGTTTCCTAAGCAGAGTTGAACTACATATGGGCCTTGTGTGTAGGAAGCACAGTACTTTTGTTCTGAGCAAGCTCACTGTTTGTAAGCCATAGGAAACACAGTAGAGTAGAAGAGTGCTCTTTTCTCTAAAGCAGAGTGTGTTTCTTGTAAGGCGAGCTAGCGTTTGTTTCCCAGTCCTAAATGGAGTGGAATCACATGCAGTTTCTGTCCTACGAGCAAGAGTTGTTTTATGGTAAGAATAGTCACTATTGTGCTGCCATTTCCATACACAGGACAAATAGTACTGGAGTCTGTTCGCAGCAAGTACAGTGTATAGGACTGAACAGGATCTACTGTTCTTGTCAGGTTCCTAAGCAGAATTGAACTAGATATGGCCGTGTGTGTAGGAAGCACAGTTCTTTTGTTCTGAGCAAGCTCACTGTTCGGACCAAAAGGAAACACAGTAGAGTAGAAGAGTGCTCTTTTCTCTAAAGCAGAGTGTGTTTCTTGTAAGGCGAGCTAGCGTTTGTTTCCCAGTCTTAAATGGAGTTGAATCACATGCAGTTTCTGGTCCTACGAGCAAGAGTTTTTTTCTGGTAAGGAAAGTCACTATTGTGCTCCCTTTGCCATACACAGTGCAAATAGCACTCGCGTCTGTTCCCAGCAAGTACAGTGTATCGGACTGAAGAGGAGCTACAGTTCTTGTCAGTTACCTAAGCAGAGTTGAACTAGATATGGCCCGTGTATTTAGGAAGCACAGTTATTATGTTCTGAGCAAGCTCACTGTTCTTGCCTTATAGGAAACACAGTAGATTAGAAGAGTGCTCTTTTCTATAAAGCAGAGTGTGTTTCCTGTTAGGCGAGCTCGCGTTTGTTTCCCAGTCCTTAATGGATTTGAGTCACATGCAGTTTTTGGTCCTATGAGCAAGAGTTGTTTTCTGGTAAGAAGATTCACTATTGCCCTGCCATTGCCATACACAGGACAAATAGCACTGGCATCTGTTCGCAGCAACTACAGTGTATTGGACTGAAGAGGATCTACTGTTCTTGTCAGGTTCCTAAGCAGAATTGAACTAGATATGGCCGTGTGTGTAGGAAGCACAGTTCTTTTGTTCTGAGCAAGCTCACTGATCGGACCCAAAAGGAAACACAGTAGAGTAGAAGAGTGCTCTTTTCTCTAAAGCAGATTGTGTTTCTAGTAAGGCGAGCTAGCGTTTGTTTCCCAGTCCTAAATGAAGTTGAATCACATATAGTTTCTGGTCCTACAAGCAAGAGTTGTTTTATGATAAGAATAGTCACTATTGTGCTGCCATTGCCATACACTTGACAAATAACACTGGCGTCTGTTCCCAGCAGTACAGTGTATTGGACTGAAGAGGAGCTACTGTTCTTGTCAGGTTCCTAAGCAGAATTGAACTAGATATGGCTGTGTGTGTAGGAAGCACAGTTCTTTTTTTCTGAGAAAGCTCACTGTTCGGACCCCATAGGAAACACAATAGAGTAGAAGAGTGCTCTTTTCTCTAAAGCAGAGTGTGTTTCTTGTAAGGCGAGCTAGCGTTTGTTTCCCAGACCTAAATGGAGTTGAGTCACATGCAGTTTTTTGTCCTACGAGCAAGAGTTGTTTTCTGGTAAGACGAGTCACTATTGTGCTCCAATTGCCATACACAGTGCAAATAGCACTCGCGTCTCTTACCCGCAAGTACAGTGTATTGGACTGAAGAGGAGCTACTGTTCTTGTCAGTTTCCTAAGCAGAGTTGAACTAGATATGGTCGATGTGTGTAGGAAGCACAGTTCTTTTGTTCTGAGCAAGCTCACTGTTTGGACCCCATAGGAAACACAGTAGAGTAGAAGAGTGCTCTTTTCTCAGAAGCAGAGTGTGTTTCTTGTAAGACGAGCTAGCATTTGTTTCCCAGTCCTAAGTGGCGTTGAATCACATGCAGTGTGTGGTCCTACGAGAAAGAGTTGTTTTCTGGTAAGGAAAGCCACTATTGCGCTCCCATTGCCATACACAGTGCAAATAGCACTCACGTCTGTTCCCAGCAAGTACAGTGTATTGGACTGAAGAGGAGCTACTGTTCTTGTCAGTCTCCTAAGCAAAGTTGAACTAGATATGGCCCGTGTGTCTAGGAAGCACAGTTCATTTGTTCTGAGCAAGCTCACTGTTCTGGCCCTATAGGAAACACAGTAGAGTAGAAGAGTGCTCTTTTCTCAAAAACAGAGTGTGTTTCTTGTAAGGCGAGCTACAGTTTGTTTCCCAGTCCTAAATGGAGTTGAGTCACATGCAGTTTTTTGTGCTACGAGCAAGAGTTGTTTTCTGGTAAGACGAGTCACTATTGTGCTCCAATTGCCATACACAGTGCAAGTAGCACTCGCGTCTGTTCTCAGCAAGTAGAGTGTATCGAACTGAAGAGGAGCTACTGTTCTTGTCAGTTTCCTAAGCAGAGTTGAACTAGATATGGCCCGTGTTTGTAGGAGGCACAGTTATTATGTTCTCAGCAAGCTCACTGTTCTGGCCCTATAGGAAACACAGTAGAGTAGAAGAGTGCTCTTTTCTCTAAAGCAGAGTGTGTTTCTTGTAAGGTGAGCTAGCGTTTGTTTCCCAGACCTAAATGGAGTTGAGTCACATGCAGTTTTTTGTCCTATGAGCAAGAGTTGTTTTCTGGTAAGACGAGTCACTATTGTGCTCCAATTGCCATACACAGTGCAAATAGCACTCGCGTCTCTTCCCCGCAAGTACAGTGTATTGGACTGAAGAGGAGCTACTGTTCTTGTCAGTTTCCTAAGCAGAATTGAACTAGATGTGGCCATGTGTGTAGGAAGCACAGTTCTTTTCTTCTGAGTAAGCTCACTGTTTGGACCCCGTAGGAAACACAGTAGAGTAGAAGAGTGCTCTTTTCTCAAAAGCAGAATGTGTTTCTTGTAGGGCGAGCTAGCGTTTGTTTCCCAGTCATAAATGGAGTGGAATCACATGCAATTTCTGGTCCTACGTGCAAGAATTGTTTTCTGGTAAGGAAAGTCACTATTGCGCTCCCATTGCCATACACAGGACAAATAGCACTGGCATCTGTTCCCAGCAAGTACAGAGTATCGGACTGAAGAGGAGCTACTGTTCTTGTCAGTTTCCTAAGCAGAGTTGAACTAGATATGGCCCGTGTGTGTAGGAAACACAGTTCTTATGTTTTGAGCAAGCTCACTGTTCTGGCCCTATAGGAAACACAGTAGAGTAGACGAGTGCTCTTTTCTCAAAAGCAGAGTGTGTTTCTTGTAAGGCGAGCTAGCATTTCTTTCCTAGTCCTAAATGGCGTTGAATCACATGCAGTTTCTGGTACTACGCACAAGTGTTGTTTTCTGGTAAGGAAAGTCACTATTGTGCTCCCATTGCCATACACAGGGCAAATAGCACTCACGTCTTTTCATAACAAGTACAGTGTATTGGACTGAATAGGAGCTACTGTTCTTGTCAGTTTCCTAAGCAGAGTTGAACTACATATGGTCCGTGTGTGTAGGAAGCACAGTTCTTTTGTTCTGAGCAAGCTCACTGTTTGGACCCCATAGGAAACACAGTAGAGTAGAAGAGTGCTCTTTTCTCTAAAGCAAAGTGTGTTTCTTGTAAGGCGAGCTAGCGTTAGTTTCCCAGTCCTAAATGGAGTGGAATCACATGCAGTTTCTGGTCCTACGTGCAAGAGTTGTTTTACGGTAAGAATAGTCACTATTGCGCTGCCATTGCCATACACAGGACAAATAACACTGGCGTCTGTTCCCAGCAAGTACAGTGTATTGGACTGAAGAGGATCTACTGTTCTTGTCAGGTTCCTAAGCAGAATTGAACTAGATATGGCCCTTGTGTAGGAAGCACAGTTCTTTTGTTCTGAGCAAGCTCACTGTTTGGACCCCATAGGAAACACAGTAGAGTAGAAGAGTGCTCTTTTCTCAAAGGCAGAGTGTGTTTCTTGTAAGGCGAGCTAGCGTTTGTTTCCCAGTCCTAAATGGAGTTGAATCACATGCACTTTCTGGTCCTACGAGCAAGAGTTGTTTTCTGCTAAGGAAAGTCACGATTGCGCTCCCAATGCCATACACAGTGCATATAGCACTCGCGTCTGTTCCCAGCAATACAGTGTATTGGACTGAAGAGAAGCTACTGTTCTTGTCAGTTTCCTAAGCAGAGTTGAACTAAATATGGCCCGTGTGTGTAGGAAGCACAGTTCTTATGTTCTGAGCAATCTACTGTTCTGGTCCTATAGGAAACACAGTAGAGTAGATGAGTGCTCTTTTCTCTAAAGCAGAGTGTGTTTCTTGTAAGGCGAGCTAGCATTTGTTTCCTAGTCCTAAATGGAGTTGAATCACATGCAGTTTTTTGTCCTACAAGCAAGAGTTTTTTTCTGGTAAGAAGTGTCACTATTGTGCTCCAAATGCCATATACAGTGCAAATAGCACTCGCGTCTGTTCCCAGCATGTATAGTGTATTGGACTGAATAGGAGCTACTGTTCTTGTCAGTTTCCTAAGCAGAGATGAACTAAATATGATCCATGTGTGTAGGAAGCACAGTTCTTTTGTTCTTTGCAAGCTCACTGTTTGGACCCCATAGGAAACACAGTAGAGTAGAAGATTGCTCTTTTCTCAAAAGCAGAGTTTGTTTCATGTAAGGCGAGCTATCGTTTGTTTCCCAGTCCTAAATGGCGTTGAATCACATACAGTTTGTGGTCCTACGAGCAAGAGTTGTTTTTGGTAAGGAAAGTCACTATTGCAATCATTGCGCTACTCAGTGCAAATAGCACTCGTGTCTGTTCCAGCAAGTACAGTGTATTGGACTGAAGACGAGCTACTGTTCTTGTCAGTTTCCTAAGCAGAGTTAACTAGATATGGCCCGTGTTTGTTGGAAGCACAGTTATTATGTTCTGAGCAAGCTCACTGTTCTGGCCCTATAGGAAACACAGTATAGTAGAAGAGTGCTATTTTCTCTAAAGCAGAGTGTGTTTCTTGTAAGGCGAGCTCGCGTTTTTTTCCCAGTCCTAAATGGAGTTGAGTCACAGGCAGTTTTTGGTCCTACGAGCAAGAGTTGTTTTCTGGTAAGAAGAGTCACTATTGCGCTCCATGCCATACACAGTGCAAATAGCACTCGCGTCTTTTCCCATCAAGCACAGTGTATTGGACTGAATAGGAGCTACTGTTCTTGTCAGTTTCCTAAGCAGAGTTGAACTAGATATGGTCCATGTGTGTAGGAAGCACAGTTCTTTTGTTCTGAGCAAGCTCACTGTTTGGAGTCCATAGGAAACACAGTAGAGTAGAAGAGTGCTCTTTTCTCAAAAGCAGAGTGTGTTTCTTGTAAGGCGAGCTAGCGTTTGTTTCCCAGGCCTAAAAGGAGTTGAATCACATGCAGTTTCTGGTCCTACGAGCAAGAGTTGTTTTCTGGTAAGGAAAGTCGCGATTGTGCTCCCATTGCCATACACAGTGCAAATAGCACTCGCATCTGTTCCCAGCAAGTACAGTGTATCGGACTGAAGAGGAGCTACTGTTCTTGTCAGTTTCCTAAGCAGAGTTGAACTAGATATGGCCGGTGTGTTTAGGAAGCACAGTTATTATGTTCTGAGCAAGCTCACTGTTCTGGCCTTATAGGAAACACAGTAGAGTAAATGAGTGCTCTTTTCTCTAAAGCAGAGTGTGTTTCATGTAAGGCGAGCTGGTGTTTGTTTCCTAGTCCTAAGTGGAGTTGAATCACATGCAGTTTTTTGTCCTACAAGTAAGAGTTTTTTTCTGGTAATGAAAGTCACATTGCGCTCCAATTGCCATACACAGTGCAAAGGGCACTCGCGTCTGTTCCCAGCAAGTACAGTGTATTGGACTGAATAGGTGCTACTGTTCTTGTCAGTTTCCTAAGCAGAGTTGAACTACATATGGTCCGTGTGTGTGGGAAGCACAGTTCTTTTGTTCTGAGCAGGCTCACTGTTTGGACCCCATAGGAAACACAGTAGAGTAGAAGAGTGCTCTTTTCTCTAAAGCAGAGTGTGTTTCTTGTAAGGCGAGCTAGCCTTTGTTTCGCAGTCCTAAATGGAGTTGAATCCCAAGCATTTTCTGGTACTACGAGCAAGAGTTGTTTTCTTGTAAGAAGAGTCACTATTGTGCTGCCATTGCCATACACAGGACAAATAGCCCTGGCGTCTGTTCGCAGCAAGTTCACTGTATCGGAATGAAGAGGATCTACTGTTCTGGTCAGGTTCCTAAGCAGAATTGAACTAGATATGGCCATGTGTGTAGGAAGCACAGTTCTTTTGTTCTGAGCAAGCTCACTGTTCGGACCCCATAGGAAACACAGTAGAGTAGAAGAGTGCTCTTTTCTCAAAAGCAGAGTGTGTTTCTTGTAAGGCGAGCTAGCATTTGTTTCCTAGTCCTAAATGGCGTTGAATCACATGCAGTTTCTGGTCCTAAGAACAAGAGTTGTTTTCTGGTAAGGAAAGTCACTATTGCGCTCCCATTGCCATACAGAGGGCAAATAGCACTCGCGTATTTTCCCAGCAAGTACAGTGTATCGGACTGAAGAGGAGCTACTGTTCTTGTCAGTTTTCTAAGCAGAGTTGAACTAGATATTGCCTGTCTGTTTAGGAAGCACAGTTATTATGTTCTGAGCAAGCTCACTGTTCTGGCCCTATTGGAAACACAGTACAGTAGAAGAGTGCTCTTTTCTCTAAAGCAGAGTGTGTTTCTTGTAAGGCGAGCTCACGTTTATTTCCCAGTCCTAAATGGAGTTGAGTCACATGCAGTTTTTAGTCCTATGAGCAAGAGATGTTTTCTGGTAAGAAGAGTCACTATTGTGCTCCAAATGCCATACACAGTGCAAATAGCACTCGCATCTGTTCCCAGCAAGTACAGTGTATCGGAAGGAAGAGGAGCTACTCTTCTTGTCAATTTCTCTTAGCAGAGTTGAACTAGATATGGCCCGTGTGTGTAGGAAACACAGTTCTTATGTTTTGAGCAAGCTCACTGTTCTGGCCCTATAGGAAACACAGTAGAGTAGACGAGTGCTCTTTTCTCAAAAGCAGAGTGTGTTTCTTGTAAGGCGAGCCAGCATTTCTTTCCTAGTCCTAAATGGCGTTGAATCACATGCAGTTTCTGGTACTACGCACAAGCGTTGTTTTCTGGTAAGGAAAGTCACTATTGCGCTCCCATTGCCATACACAGGGCAAATAGCACTCACGTCTTTTCATAACAAGTACAGTGTATTGGACTGAATAGGAGCTACTGTTCTTGTCAGTTTCCTAAGCAGAGTTGAACTACATATGGTCCGTGTGTGTAGGAAGCACAGTTCTTTTGTTCTGAGCAAGCTCACTGTTTGGACCCCATAGGAAACACAGTAGAGTAGAAGAGTGCTCTTTTCTCTAAAGCAAAGTGTGTTTCTTGTAAGGCGAGCTAGCGTTTGTTTCCCAGTCCTAAATGGAGTGGAATCACATGCAGTTTCTGGTCCTACGAGCAAGAGTTGTTTTACGGTAAGAATAGTCACTATTGCGCTGCCATTGCCATACACAGGACAAATAACACTGGCGTCTGTTCCCAGCAAGTACAGTGTATTGGACTGAAGAGGATCTACTGTTCTTGTCAGGTTCCTAAGCAGAATTGAACTAGATATGGCCCTTGTGTAGGAAGCACAGTTCTTTTGTTCTGAGCAAGCTCACTGTTTGGACCCCATAGGAAACACAGTAGAGTAGAAGAGTGCTCTTTTCTCAAAGGCAGAGTGTGTTTCTTGTAAGGCAAGCTAGCGTTTGTTTCCCAGTCCTAAAAGGAGTTGAATAACATGCAGTTTCTGGTCCTACGAGCAAGAGTTGTTTTCTGGTAAGGAAAGTCACTATTGCGCTCCCATTGCCATACACAGTGCAAATAGCACTCGCGTCTGTTCCCATCAAGCACAGTGTATTGGACTGAATAGGAGCTACTGTTCTTGTCAGTTTCCTAAGCAGAGTTGAACTAGATATGGTCCATGTGTGTAGGAAGCACAGTTCTTTTGTTCTGAGCAAGCTCACTGTTTGGAGTCCATAGGAAACAGAGTAGAGTAGAAGAGTGCTCTTTTCTCAAAAGCAGAGTGTGTTTCTTGTAAGGCGAGCTAGCGTTTGTTTTTCAGTCCTAAATGGAGTTGAATCACATGCAGTTTCTGGTCCTACGAGCAAGAGTTGTTTTCTGGTAAGAAGAGTCACTATTGTGCTCCCATTTTCATACACAGGGCAAATAGCACTGGAGTCTGTTCCCAGCATGTACAGTGTATTGGACTCAAGAGGATCTACTGTCCTTGTCAGTTTCCTATGCAGAATTGATCTAGATATGGCCCATGTGTTTAGGAAGCACAGTTCTTTTGTTCTGAGCAAGCTTACTGTTCTGGCCCTATAGGAAACTCAGTAGAGTAGAAGAGTGCTCTTTTTTCAAAAGCAGAGTGGGTTTCTTGTAAGGCGATCTAGCATTTGTTTCCCAGTCCTAAATGGAGTTGAATCACATGCAGTTTTTGGTCCTACGAGCAAGAGTTGTTTTCTGGTAAGTAGTGTCACTATTGCGCTCCCATTGCCATACACAGTGCAAATAGCACTCGCGTTTGTTCGCAGCAAGTACAGTGTATTGGACTGAAGATGAGCTACTGCTCTTGTCAGTTTCCTAAGCAGAGTTGAACTAGATATGGCCCCTGTGTGTAGGAAGCACAGTTCTTTTGTTCTGAGCAAGCTCACTGTTCGGACCACATAGGAAACACTTTAGATTAGAAGAGGGCTCCTTTCTCAAAAGCAGAGTGTGTTTCTTGTAAGACTAGCTAGCGTTTGTTTCAAGGTCCTAAATGGAGTTGAATCACATGCAGTTTTTGGTCCCATGAGCAAGAGTTGTTTTCTGGTAAGGAATGTCACTATTGTGCTCCCATTCCCCTACACAGTGCAAATAGCGTGTCTGTTCCCAGCAAGTACAGTGTATTGGACTGAAGAGGAGCTACTGTTCTTGTCAGTTTCCTAAGCAGAGTTGAACTAGATATGGCCGTGTGTGTAGGAAGCACAGTTCTTTTGTTCTGAGCAAGCTCATTGTTTTGGCCCTATAGGAAACACAGTAGAGAAGAAGAGTGCTCTTTTCTCAAAAGCAGAGTGTGTTTCTTGTAAGGCCATCTAGCGATTGTTTCCCAGTCCTAAATGGAGTTGAATCACATGCAGCTTTTGGTCCTACGAGCAAGAGTTGTTTTCTGGTAAGAAGAGTCACTATTGTGCTCCATATGACATACACAGGGCAAATAGCACTCGGGTCTGTTCCCAGCATGTACAGTGTATTGGACTGAAGATGATCTACTGTCCTTGTCAGTATCCTAAGCAGAATTGATCTAGATATGGCCAGTGAGTGTAGGAAGCACAGTTCTTTTGTTCTGAGAAAGCTCACTGTACTGACCCCATAAGAAACACAGTAGAGTAGAAGAGTGCCCTTTTCTCAAAAGCAGTGTGTGTTTCTTGTAAGGCGAGCTAGAGTTTGTTTTTCAGTCCTAAATGGAGTTGAATCACATGCAGTTTCTGGTCCTATGAGCAAGAGTTGTTTTCTGGTAAGAAGAGTCACTATTGTGCTCCCATTTTCATACACAGGGCAAATAGCACTGGCGTCTGTTCCCAGCATACAGTGTATTGGACTCAAGAGGATCTACTGTCCTTGTCAGTTTCCTATGCAGAATTGATCTAGATATGGCCCGTGTGTTTAGAAGCACAGTTCTTTTGTTCTGAGCAAGCTCACTGTTCTGGCCCTATAGGAAACTCAGTAGAGTAGAAGAGTGCTCTTTTCTCAAAAGCAGAGTGTGTTTCTTGTAAGGCGAGCTAGCGTTTGTTTCCCAATCCTCAATGGAGTTGAATCACATGCAGTTTTTGTCCTACGAGCAAGAGTTGTTTTCTGGTAAGAAGAGTCACTATTGTGCTCCCATTGTCATACACAGGGCAAATAGCTCTCGCGTCTGTTCCCAGCAAGTACAGTGTATTGGACTGAAGAGGATCTAGTATTCTTGTGAGTTTCCTAAGCAGAATTGAACTAGATTTGACCGTGTGTGTAGGAAGCACAGTTCTTTTGTTCTGAGCAAGCTCATTGTTTTGGCACTATAGGAAACACAGTAGAGTAGAAGAGTGCTCTTTTCTCAAAAGCAGAGAGTGTTTCTTGTAAGGCGATCTAGCGTTTGTTTGCCAGTCCTAAATGGAGTTGAATCACATGTAGTTTTTTGTCCTACGAGCAAGAGTTGTTTTCTGGTAAGAAGAGTCACTATTGCGCTCCATATGACATTCACAGGGCAAATAGCCCTCGCGTCTGTTCCCAGCATGTACAGTGTTTTGGACTTAAGATGATCTACTGTCCTTGTCAGTTTCCTAAGCAGAATTGATCTAGATATGGCCCGTGTGTGTAGGAAGCACAGTTCTTTTGTTCTGAGAAAGCTCACTGTTCTGACCCTATAAGAAACACAGTAGAGTAGAAGAGTGCCCTTTTCTCAAAAGCAGTGTGTGTTTCTTGTAAGGTGAGCTACTGTTTGTTTTTCAGTCCTAAATGGAGTTGAATCAAATGCAGTTTCTGATCCTACGAGCAAGAGTTGTTTTCTGGTAAGAAGAGTCACTATTGTACTCTCATTTTCATACACCGGGCAAATAGCACTGGCGTCTGTTCCCAGCATACAGTGTATTGGACTCAAGAGGATCTACTGTCCTTGTCAGTTTCCTATGCAGAATTGATCTAGATATGGCCCGTGTGTTTAGGAAGCACAGTTCTTTTGTTCTGAGCAAGCTCACTGATCGGACCCCATAGGAAACACAGTAGAGTAGAAGTTTGCTCTTTTCTGAAAAGCAGAGTGTGTTTATTGTAAGGCGAGCTAGCATTTGTTTACCAGTTCTAAATGGAGTTGAATCACATGCAGTTTCTGGTCCTACGAGCAAGAGTTGTATTCTGGTAAGAAGAGTCACTATTGCGCTCCCATAATCTTACACAGTGCAAATAGCACTCGCGTCTGTTCCCAGCAAGTACAGTGTATTGGACTGAAGAGGAGCTACTGTTCTTGTCAGTTTACTAAGCAGAGTTGAAGTAGATATGGCCCGTTTGTGTAGGAAGCACGGTTCTTTTGTACGGAGCAAGCTCACTGTTCAGACTCCATAGGAAACACAGTAGAGTAGAAGAGTGCTCTTTTCTCAAAAGCAGAGTGTGTTTATTGTAAGGCGAGCTAGCATTTGTTTCCCAGTTCTAAATGGAGTTAAATCACATGCAGTTTCTGGTCCTACGAGCAAGAGTTGTTTTCTGGTAAGAAGAGTCACTATTGCGCTCCCATTATAATACACAGGGCAAATAGCACTGGCGTCTGTTCCCAGCATGTACAGTGTATTGGACTGAAGAGGAGCTACTGTTCTTGTCAGTTTCTTAAGCAGAGTTGAACTAGATATAGCCCGTGTATGTAAGAAGCAAAGTTCTTTTGTTCTGAGCAAGCTCACTATTCTGGCCCTATAGGAAACACAGTAGAGAAGAAGAGTGCTCTTTTCTCAAAAGCAGAGTGTGTTTCTTGTAAGGCGAGCTAATGTTTGTTTTCCAGTCCGAAATGGAGTTGAATCACATGCAGTTTCTGGTTCTATGAGCAAGAGTTGTTTTCTGGGAAGAAGAGTCACTCTTGTGCTCCCTTTGTCATACACAGGGCAAATAGCACTGGTGTCTGTTCCCAGCAAGTACAGTGTATTGGACTGAAGAGGAGCTACTGTTCATGTCAGTTTCCTAAGCAGAGTTGAACTAGATATGGCCCGTGTGTTTAGGAAGCACAGTTCTTTTTTTCTGAGCAAGCTCACTGTTTTGGCTCTAAAGAAAACACAGTAGAGTAGAAGAGTGCTCTTTTCTCAAAAGCAGAGTGTGTTTCTTGTAAGGCGAGCTAGCGTTTGTTTCCAAGTCATAAGTGGAGTTGAATCACATGCAGTTTTTGGACCCATGATCTAGAGTTGTTTTCTGGTAAGGAAAGTCACTATTGCGCTCCCATTCCCCTACACAGTGCAAATAGCGCTTGCTTCTGTTTGCAGCAAGTAAAGTGTACTGGACTGAAGAGGAACTACTGTTCTTGTCAGTTTCCTAAGCAGAGTTGAACTAGATATGGGCACTGTGTGTAGGAAGCACAGTTCTTTTGTTCTGAACAATCTCACTGTTCGGACCTCATAGGAAACACTGTAGAGTAGAAGAGTGCTCTTTTCTGAAAAGCAGAGTGTGTTTCTTGTAAGGCGAGCTAGTGTTTGTTTCCCAGTCTGAAATGGAGTTGAATCCCATGCAGTTTCTGATCCTACGAGCAAGAGTTGTTTTCTGGTAAGAAGAATCACTATTGCGCTCCCATTGACATATACAGTGCAAATAGCACTCGCGTCTGTTCCCAGCAAGTACAGTGTATTTGACTGAAGAGCAATTACTGTTCTTGTCAGTTTCCTCAGCAGACTTGAACTAGATATGGCCCGTGTGTGTAGGAAGCACAGTTCTTTTGTTCTGAGCAAGCTCACTGTTTGGACCCCAAAGGAAACACAGTAGAGTAGAAGAGTGCTCTTTTCTCAAAAGCAGAGTGTGTCTCTTGTAAGGCGAGCTAGCGTTTGTTTCCCAGTCCTAAATGGAGTTGAATCACATGCAGTTTCTGGTCCTACGAGCAAGAGTTGTTTTCTGGTAAGGAGAGTCACTATTGTGCTTCCATTGACATACACAGGGCAAATAGCACTCGCATCTGTTCCCATCATGTGCAGTGTATTGGACTGAAGATGATCTACTGTCCTTGTCAGTTTCCTAAGCAGAATTGATCTAGATATGGCCCGTGTGTGTAGGAAGCACAGTTCTTTTGTTCTGAGCAAGCTCACTGTTCTGACCCCATATGAAACACAGTAGAGTAGAAGAGTGCCCTTTTCTCAAAAGCATAGTGTGTTTCTTGTAAGGCGAGCTAGAGTTTTTTTTTTCAGTCTTAAGTGGAGTTGAATCACATGCAGTTTCTGGTCCTACGAGCAAGAGTTGTTTCCTGGTAAGAAGAGTACTATTGCGGTCCCATTTTCATACACATTGCAAATAGCACTGGCATCTGTTCCCCTCATGTACAGTGTATTGGACTGAAGAGGATCTACTGTTCCTGTCAGTTTCCTAAGCAGAATTGAACTAGATATGGCCGTGTGTGTAGGAAGCACAGTTCATTTGTTCTGAGCAAGCTCAATGTTCTGGCACTATAGGAAACACAGTAGTGTAGAAGAGTGATCTTTTCTCAAAAGTAAAGTGTGTTTTTTGTAAGGCGAGCTATTTTTTGGTTCCCAGTCCTAAATGGAGTTGAATCACATGCAGTTTTTGGTCCTATGAGCAAGAGTTGTTTTCTGGCTAGGAAAGTCACTATTGTGCTCACATTGCCATACCCAGTGCAAATAGCCTTCACGTCTGTTCCCATTAAGTACAGTGTATTGGACTTAAGAGGAGCTACTGTTCTTGTCAGTTTCCTAAGTAGAGTTGAACTAGATATGGCCCGTGTGTGTAGGAAGCACAGTTCTTTTGTGTGAGCAAGCTCACTGTTCGGAACACATGGGAAACACTGTAGAGTAGAAGAGTGCTCTTTTCTCAAATTCAGACTGTGTTTCTTGTAAGGCGAGCTAGCGTTTGTCTCGTAGTCCTAAATGGAGTTGAATCACATGCAGTTTCTGGTACTACGAGCAAGAGTTGTTTTCTGGTAAGAAGAGTCACTATTGTGCTCCCATTGTCATACACAGGGCAAATAGCACTGGCGTCTGTTCCCAGCATGTACAGTGTATTGGATTGAAGATGAGCTACTGTTCTTGTCAGTTTCCTAAGCAGAGTTGAACTAGATATAGTTGGTGTGTGTAGGAAGCACAGTTCTTTTGTTCTGAGCAAGCTCACTGTTCGGATCCCATAGGAAACACAGTAGAGTAGAAGAGTTCTCTTTTCTCAAAAGCAGAGTGTGTTTCTTGTAAGGCGAGCTAGCGTTTGTTTCCCAGTCCTAAATGGTGTTGAATCACATGCAGTTTCTGGTCCTACGAGCAAGAGTTGTTTTCTGGTAAGAAGAGTCACTATTGCTCTCCCATTGTCATACACAGGGCAAATAGCACTCGCGTCTGTTCCCAGCAACTACAGAGTATTCGCCTGAAGAGGATCTACTATTCTTGTCAGTTTCCTAAGCAGAATTGAACTAGATATGACCGTGTGTGTAGGAAGCCCAGTTCTTTTGTTCTGAGCAAGCTCACTGTTCTGACCTCATAAGAAACACAGTAGAGTAGAAGAGTGCACTTTTCTCAAAACAGCGTGTGTTTCTTGTAAAGCGAGCTAGCGTTTTATTTTTCAGTCCTAAATGGAGTTGAATCACATGCAGTTTCTGGTCCTACGAGCAAGAGTTTTTTTCCTGGTAAGAAGAGTACTATTGCGGTCCCATTTTCATACACATTGCAAATAGCACTGGCATCTGTTCCCCTCGTGTACAGTGTATTGGACTGAAGAGGAGCTACTGTTCTTGTCAGTTTCCTAAGTAGAGATGAACTAGATATGGCCCGTGTGTGTAGGAAGCACAGTTCTTTTGTTCTGAGCAAGCTCACTGTTCGGACCACATAGGAAACACTGTAGAGTAGAAGAGTGCTCTTTTCTCAAAAGCAGAGTGTGTTTCTTGTAAGGCGAGCTAGCGTTTGTTTCGCAGTCCTAAATGGAGTTGAATTACATGCAGTTTCTTGTACTACGAGCAAGAGTTGTTTTCTGGTAAGAAGAGTCACTATTGTGCTCCCATTGTCATACACAGGGCAAATAGCACTGGCGTCTGTTCCCAGCATGTACAGTGTATTGGCCTGAAGAGGATCTACTGTTCTTGTCAGTTTCTTAAGCAGAGTTGAACTAGATATAATCGGTGTGTGTAGAAAGCACAGTTCTTTTGTTCTGAGCAAGCTCACTATTCTGGCCCTAAGGGAAACACATTGGAGAAGAAGAGTGCTCTTTTCTCAAAAGCAGAGTGTGTTTCTTGTAAGGCGAGCTAGCTTTTGTTTCCCAGTCCTAAATGGAGTTGAATCACATGCAGTTTCTGGTCCTACGAGCAAAAGTTGTTTTCTGGTAAGAAGAGTCACTATTGTGCTCGCATTGTCATACACAGGGAAAATAGCACTGGCGTCTCTTCCCAGCAAGTACAGTGTATGGAACGGAAGAGAATCTACTGTTCTTGACAGTTTCCTAACCAAAATTGAACTAGATATGGCTGTATGTGTAGGAAGCACAGTTCTTTTGTTCTGAGCAAGCTCACTGTTTTGGCCTTGTAGGAAACACAGTAGAGTAGAAGAGTGCTCTTTTCTCAAAAGCAGAGTGTGTTTCTTGTAAGGCGAGCTACCGTTTGTTTCCCAGTCCTAAATGTAGTTGAATCACATGCAGTTTTTGGTCCTATGAGCTAGAGTTGTTTTCTGGTAAGGAAAGTCACTATTGCACTCCCATTGCCATGCATAGTGCAAATAGCACTGGCGTCTGTTCCCAAGAAGTACAGTGTATTGGACTGAAGATGAGCTACTGTTCTTGTCAGTTTCCTAAGCAGAGTTGAACTGGATATGGCCCGTGTGTGTAGGAAGCACAGTTCTTTTGTTCTGAGCAATCTCACTGTTTTGGCCCTAGAGGAAACACAGTAGAGTAGAAGAGTGCTTTTTTCTCAAAAGCAGAGTGTGTTTCTTTTAAGGCGAGCTAGCGTTTGTTTCCCTGTCCTAAAAAGAGTTGAGTCACATGCAGTTTCTGGTCCTACGAGCAAGAGTTGTTTTCTAGTAAGAAGGGTCACTATTGCGCTCCCAATGTCATACACAGGGCAAATATCACTGGCGTCTGTTCGCAGCATGTAGAGTGTATTGGACTGAAGAGGAGCTACTGTTCTTGTCAGTTTCCTAAGCAGAATTGAACTAGATATGGCCGTGTGAGTAGGAAGCACAGTTCTTTTGTTCTGAGCAAGCTCACTGTTCTGGCCCTATAGGAAACACAGTAGAGTAGAAGAGTGCTTTTTTCTCAAAAGCAGAGTGTGTTTCTTGTAAGGCGAGCTAGCGTTTGTTTCCCAGTCCTAAATGGAGTTGAATCACATGCAGTTTCTGGTCCTACGAGCAAGAGCTGTTTTCTGGTAAGAAGAGTCACTATTGCGCTCCATATGACATACACAGGTTAAATAGCACTCGCGTCTGTTCCCAGCATGTACAGTGTATTGGACTGAAGATGATCTACTGTCCTTGTCAGTTTCCTAAGCAGAATTGATCTAGATATGGCCAGTGTGTGTAGGAAGCACAGTTCTTTTGTTCTGAGAAAGCTCACTGTTCTGACCTCATAGAAACACAGTAGAGTAGAAGAGTGCCCTTTTCTCAAAAGCAGTGTGTGTTTCTTGTAAGGCGAGCTAGCGTTTGTTTTTCAGTCCTAAATGGAGTTGAATCACATTCAGTTTCTGGTCCTACGAGCAAGAGTTGTTTTCTGGTAAGAAGAGTCACTATTGTGCTCCCATTTTCATACACAGGGCAAATAGCCCTGGTGTCTGTTCCCAGCATGTACAGTGTATTGGACTCAAGAGGATCTACTGTCCTTGTCAGTTTCC
This sequence comes from Peromyscus eremicus, assembly GCF_949786415.1. NCBI lineage: Eukaryota > Metazoa > Chordata > Mammalia > Rodentia > Cricetidae > Peromyscus > Peromyscus eremicus. Next base: position 27,544 of record NW_026736628.1, on the reverse strand, counting down.
TATGCAGAATTGATCCAGATATGGCCCATGTGTTTAGGAAGCACAGTTCTTTTGTTCTGAGCAAGCTCACTGTTCTGGCCCTATAGGAAACTCTGTAGAGTAGAAGAGTGCTCTTTTCTCAAAAGCAGAGTGTGTTTCTTGTAAGGCAAGCTAGCGTTTGTTTCCCAGTCCTAAATGGAGTTGAATCACATGCAGTTTTTGGTCCTACGAGCAAGAGTTGTTTTCTGGTAAGTAGTGTCACTATTGCGCTCCCATTGCCATACACAAGGCAAATATCACTCGCGTTTGTTCGCAGCAAGTACAGTGTATTGGACTGAAGATGAGCTACTGTTCTTGTCAGTTTCCTAAGCAGAGTTGAACTAGATATGGCCCCTGTGTGTAGGAAGCACAGTTCTTTTGTTCTGAGCAAGCTCACTGTTCGGACCACATAGGAAACACTTTAGATTAGAAGAGGGCTCTTTTCTCAAAAGCCGAGTGTGTTTCTTGTAAGGCGAGCCAGTGTTTGTTTCCCAGTCAGAAATGGAGTTGAATCCCATGCAGTTTTTGGTCCTATGAGCAAGAGTTGTTTTCTGGTAAGAAGAGTCACTATTGGGATCCCATTGCCATATACAATGCAAATAGCTCTCGCGTCTTTTCCCAGCAAGTACAGTGTATTGGACTGAATAGGAGCTACTGTTCTTGTCAGCTTCCTACACAGAGTTGAACTAGATGTGGCCCGTGTGTTTAGGAAGCACAGTTCTTTTTTCTGAGCAAGCTCACTGTTTGGACCACAAAGGAAACAAAGTAGGGTAGAAGAGTGCTCTTTTCTCAGAAGCAGAGTGTGTTTCTTGTAAGGCTAGCTAGCATTTGTTTCGCAGTCCTAAAAGGAGTTGAATCACATGCAGTTTCTGGTTTTACGAGCAAGAGTTGTTTTCTGGTAAGAAGAGTCACTATTGCGCTCCCATTGTCATACACAACGCAAATAGCACTGGCGTCTATTCCCAGCATGTACAGTGTATTGGACTGAAGAGGACCTACTGTTCTTGTCAGTTTCCTAAGCAGAATTTAACCAGATATGGCCGTGTGTGTAGGAAGCACAGTCCTTTTCTTCTGAGCAAGCTCACTGTTTTGGCTCTTTTGAAAACAGAGTAGAGTAGAAGAGTTCTCTTTTCTCAAAAGCAGAGTGTGTTTCTTGTAAGGCGAGCTAGCATTTGTTTTCCAGTCCTAAATGGAGTTGAATCACATGCAGTTTTTGGTCCCATGAGCAAGAGTTGTTTTCTGGTAAGGAAAGTCACTATTGTGCTCCCATTCCCCTACACAGTGCAAATAACGTGTCTGTTCCAAGCAAGTGCAATGTACTGGACTGAAGAGGAACTACTGTTCTTGTCAGTTTCCTAAGCAGAGTTGAACCAAATATGGCCGTGTGTGTAGGAAGCACAGTTCTTTTTTTCTGAGCAAGCTACTGTTCGGATCCCATAGGAAACACTGTAGAGTAGAAGAGTGCTCTTTTCTCAAAAGCAGAGTGTGTTTCTTGCAAGGCGAGCTAGTGTTTTTTTCCCAGTTAGAAATAAAGTTGAATCCAATGCAGTTTCTGGTCCTATGAGCAAGAGTTGTTTTCTGGTAAGAAGAGTCACTATTGCGCTCCCATTGCCATACACAGTGCAAATAGCGCTCGCGTCTGTTCGCAGCAAGTACAATGTATTGGACTGAAGAGGAACTAATGTTCTTGTCAGTTTCCTAAGCAGAGTTGAACTAGATATGGCACCTGTGTGTTGAAAGCACAGTTCTTTTGTTCTTAGCAAGCTCACTGTTCGGACCTCATAGGAAACACAGTAGAGTAGAAGAGTGCTCTTTTATCAAAAGCAGAGTGTGTTTCTTGTAAGGCGAGCTAGTGTTTGTTTCCCAGTCTGAAACGGAGTTGAATCCCATGCAGTTTCTGGTCCTACGAGCAAGAGTTGTTTTCTGATAAGAAGAGTCACTATTACGCTCCCATTGCCATACACAGTGCAAATAGCACTCGTGTCTGTTCCCAGGAATTACAGTGTATTGGACTGAAGAGGAGCTACTGTTCTTGTCAGTTTCCTAAGCAGAGTTGAACTAGATATGGCTTGTGTGTGTAGGAAGCACAGTTCTTTTGTTCTGAGCAAGCTCAATTTTCGGACCCCATAGGAAACACTTTAAAGTAGAAGAGGGCTCTTTCCTCAAAAGCAGAGTGTGTTTCTTGTAAGGCGAGCTAGCGTTTGTTTCCCAGTCCTAAATGGAGTTGAATCACATGCAGTTTCTGGTCCTACGAGCAAGAGTTGTTTTCTGGTAAGAAGAGTCACTATTGCTCTCCCATTGTCATACACAGGGCAAATAGCACTCGCGTCTCTTCCCAGCAACTTCAGTGTATTGGACTGAAGAGGATCTACTATTCTTGTCAGTTTCCTAAGCAGAATTGAACTAGATATGACCGTGTGTGTAGGAAGCACAGTTCTTTTGCTCTGAGCAAGCTCACTGTTCGGATCCCATAGGAAACACAGTAGAGTAGAAGAGTTCTCTTTTCTCAAAAGCAGAGTGTGTTTCTTGTAAGGTGAGCTAGTGTTTGTTTCCAGGTCAGAAATAAAGTTGAATCCCATGCAGTTTCTGGTCCTACGAGCAAGACTTGTTTTCTGGTAAGAATAGTCACTATTGTGCTCCCATTGCCATACACAGTGCAAATAGCGCTTGCTTCTGTTTGCAGCAAGTACAGTGTACTGGACTGAAGAGTAACTACTGTTCTTGTCAGTTTCCTAAGCAGAGTTGAACTAGATATGTGCACTGTGTGTAGGAAGCACAGTTCTTTTGTTCTGAACAAGCTCACTGTTCGGACCTCATAGGAAACACTGTAGAGTAGAAGAGTGCTCTTTTCTGAAAAGCAGAGTGTGTTTCTTGTAAGGCGAGCTAGTGTTTGTTTCCCAGTCTGAAATGGAGTTGAATCCCATGCAGTTTCTGGTCCTACGAGCAAGAGCTGTTTTCTGGTAAGAAGAGTCACTATTGCGCTCCCATTGACATACAGTGCAAATAGCACTCGCGTCTGTTCCCAGCAAGTACAGTGTATTGGACTGAAGAGCAATTACTGTTCTTGTCAGTTTCCTAAGCAGAGTTGAACTAGATATGGCCCGTGTGTGTAGGAAGCACAGTTCTTTTGTTCTGAGCAAGCTCACTGTTTGGACCCCAAAGGAAACACAGTAGAGTAGAAGTGTGCTCTTTTCTCAAAAGCAGAGTGTGTTTCTTGTAAGGCGAGCTAGCGTTTGTTTCCCAGTCCTAAATGGAGTTGAATCACATGCAGTTTCTGGTCCTACGAGCAAGAGTTGTTTTCTGGTAAGGAGAGTCACTATTGCGCTTCCATTGACATACACAGGGCAAATAGCACTCGAGTCTGTTCCCAGCATGTGCAGTGTATTGGACTGAAGATGATCTACTGTCCTTGTCAGTTTCCTAAGCAGAATTGATCTAGATATGGCCCGTGTGTGTAGGAAGCACAGTTCTTTTGTTCTGAGCAAGCTCACTGTTCTGACCCCATATGAAACACAGTAGAGTAGAAGAGTGCCCTTTTCTCAAAAGCATAGTGTGTTTCTCATAAGGCGAGCTAGAGTTTTTTTTTTTTTTCAGTCCTAAGTGGAGTTGAATCACATGCAGTTTCTGGTCCTACGAGCAAGAGTTGTTTCCTGGTAAGAAGAGTACTATTGCGGTCCCATTTTCATACACATTGCAAATAGCACTGGCATCTGTTCCCCTCGTGTACAGTGTATTGGACTGAAGAAGATCTACTGTTCTTGTCAGTTTCCTAAGCAGAATTGAACCAGATATGGCCGTGTGTGTAGGAAGCACAGTCCTTTTCTTCTGAGCAAGCTCACTGTTGTGGCTCTTTTGAAAACACAGTAGAGTAGAAGAATGCTCTTTTCTCAAAAGCTGAGTGTGTTTCTTGTAAGGCATGCTAGCGTTTGTTTCCCAGTCCTAAATGGAGTTGAATCGCATGCAGTTTTTGATCTCACGAGCAAGAGTTGTTTTCTGGTAAGGAAAGTCACTATTGTGCTCCCATTCCCATACACAGTGCAAATAGCGTGTCTGTTCCCAGCAAGTACAGTATATTGGACTGAAGAGGAGCTACTGTTCTTGTCAGTTTCCTACGCAGAGTTGAAGTAGATATAGCCCGTGTGTGTAGGAAGCAAACTTCTTTTGTTCTGAGCAAGCTCACTATTCTGGCCCTATTGGAAACACAGTAGAGAAGAAGAGTGCTCTTTTCTCAAAAGCAGAGTGTGTTCTTGTAAGGCGAGCCAGTGTTTGTTTCCCAGTCAGAAATGGAGTTGAATACCATGCAGTTTTTGTTCCTACGAGCAAGAGTTGTTTTCTGGTAAGAAGAGTCACTATTGGGATCCCATTGCCATATACAGTGCAAATAGCTCTCGCGTTTTTTCCCAGCAAGTACAGTGTATTGGACTGAATAGGAGGTACTGTTCTTATCAGTTTCCTACACAGAGTTGAACTAGATATGGCCCGTGTGTTTAGGAAGCACAGTTCTTTGTTCTGAGCAAGCTCGCTGTTTGGACCCCAAAGGAAACAAATTAGAGTAGAAGAGTGCTCTTTTCTCTGAAGCAGAGTGTGTTTCTTGTAAGGCTAGCTAGCGTTTGTTTCGCAGTCCTAAAAGGAGTTGAATCACATGCAGTTTCTGGTTTTACGAGCAAGAGTAGTTTTCTGGTAAAAAGAGTCACTATTGCGCTCCCATTGTCATACACAACGCAAATAGCACTGGCGTCTATTCCCAGCATGTACAGTGTATTGGACTGAAGAGGACCTACTGTTCTTGTCAGTTTCCTAAGCAGAATTGAACCAGATATGGCCGTGTGTGTAGGAAGCACAGTCCTTTTCTTCTGAGCAAGCTCACTGTTTTGGCTCTTTTGAAAACAGAGTAGAGTAGAAGAGTGCTCTTTTCTCAAAAGCAGAGTGTGTTTCTTGTAAGGCGAGCTAGCGTTTGTTTCCCAGTCCTAAATGGAGTAAAATCACAAGCAGTTTCTGGTCCTATGAGCAAGAGTTGTTCTCTGGTAAGAAGAGTCACTATTGCGCTCCCATTGCCATACACAGTGCAAATAGCACTGGCGTCTGTTCCCAGCAAGTACAGTGTATTGGACTGAAGAGGAGCTACTGTTCTTGTCAGTTTCCTAAGCAGAGTTGAACGAGATATGGCCCGTGTGTGTAGGAAGCACGGTTCTTTTGTTCGGAGCAAGCTCACTGTTCGGACCCCATAGGAAACACAGTAGAGTAGATGAGTTGTCTTTTCTCAAAAGCAGAGTGTGTTTATTGTAAGGCGAGCTAGCGTTTGTTTCCCAGTTCTAAATGGAGTTGAATCTCATGCAGTTTCTGGTCCTACGAGCAAGAGTTTTTTTCTGGTAAGGAAAGTCACTATTGCGCTCCCATTGCCACACACAGTGCAAATAGCACTCGCGTCTGTTTCCATCAAGTACAGTGTATTGGAATGAAGAGGATCTACTGTTCTTGTCAGTTTCCTAAGAAGAGTTGGAATAGATATGGCCCGTGTGTGTAGGAAGCACAGTTCTTTTTCTCTGAGCAAGCTCACTCTTCAGACCCTATAGGAAACACAGTAGAGTAGAAGTGTGCTCTTTTCTCAAAAGCAGAGTGTATTTCTTGTAAGGCGAGCTAGTGTTTGTTTCCCAGTCCTAAATGGTGTTGAATCCCATGCATTTTCTGGTCCTACGAGCAAGAGTTGTTTTCTGGTAAGGAAAGTCACTATTGCGCTCCCATTGCCATACACAGTGCAAATAGCACTGGAGTCTGTTCCCTGCAAGTACAGTGTATTGGACTGAAGAGGAGCTACTGTTCTTGTCAGTTTCCTAAGCAGAGTTGAACTGGATATGGCCCGTGTGTGTAGGAAGCACACTTCTTCTGTTCTGAGCAAGCTTACTGTTGGGATCCCATAGGAAACACAGTAGAGTAGAAGAGTGCTCTTTTTTCAAAAGCAGAGTGTGTTTCTTGTAAGGCGAGCTAGCGTTTGTTTCCCAGTCCTAAATGGAGTTGAATCCCATGCAGTTTTTGGTCCTACGAGCAAGAGTTGTTTTCTGGAAAGAAGAGTCACTATTGCGCTCCCATTGCTATACACAGGGCAAATAGGACTGGCGTCTGTTCCCAGCATGTGCAGTGTATTGGACTGAAGAGGATCTACTGTTCTTGTCAGTTTCCTAAGCAGAGTTGAACCAAATATAGTCGGTGTGTGTAGGAAGCACAGATCTTTTGTTCTGAGCAAGCTCACTCTTCTGGCCCTATAGGAAACACATTAGAGTAGAAGAGTGGTCTTTTCTCAAAAGCAGAGTGTGTTTCCTGTAAGGCAAGCTAGCATTTGTTTCGCAGTCCAAAATGGAATAAAATCACATGCAGCTTCTGTTCCTACGAGCAAGAGTTGTTTTCTGGTAAGAAGAGTCACTATTGCGCTCTCATTGTCATACACAGGGCAAATAGCACTGGCGTCTATTCCCAGCATGTACAGTGTATTGGACTGAAGAGGATTTACTGTTCTTGTCAGTTTTCTAAGCAGAATTGAACTGGATATGGCCGTGTGTGTAGGAAGCACAGTTCTTTTGTTCTGAGCAAGCTCACTGTTTTGGCCCTATAGGAAACACAGTAGAGTAGAAGAGTGCCCTTTTCTCAAAAACAGAGTGTGTTTCTTGTAAGGCGAGCTAGCGTTTGTTTTTCAGTCCTAAATGGAGTTGAATCACACGCAGTTTCTGGTCCTATGACCAAGAGTTGTTTTCTGGTAAGAATAGTCACTATTGTGCTCCCATTGTCATACACAGGGCAAATCGCACTGGCGTCGGTTCCCAGTATGTACAGTGTATTGGACTGAAGAGGATCTACTGTTCTTGTCAGTTTCCTAAGCAGAATTGATGTAGATATGACCCGTTTTGGTAGGAAGCACAGTTCTTTTGTTCTGAGCAAGCTCACAGTTCGGACCCCATAAGAAACACAGTAGAGTAGAAGAGTGCTTTTTTCTCAAAAGCAGAGTGTGTTTCTTGTAAGGCGAGCTAGCGTTTGTTTCCCAGTCCTAAATGGAGTTTAATCACATGCAGTTTCTGGTCCTACGAGCAAGAGTTGTTTTCTGGTAAGAAGAGTCACTATTGCACTCCCATTGTCATACACAAGGCAAAAAGCACTGGCGTCTATTCCCAGCATGTACAGTGTATTGGACTGAAGAGGATCTACTGTTCTTGTCATTTTCCTAAGCAGAATTGAACCAGATATGGCTGTGTGTGTAGGAAGCACAGTTCTTTTGTTCTGAGCAAGCTCACTGTTTTGGCTCTATAGGAAACACAATAGATTAGAAGAGTGCTCTTTTCTCAAAAGCAGATTGTGTTTCTTGTAAGGCGAGCTAGCGTTTGTTTCCCAGTCCTAAAAGAGTTTAATAACATGCAGTTTCTGGTCCTACGAGCAAGAGTTGTTTTCTGGTAAGAAGAGTCACTATTGCTCTCCCATTGTCATACACAGGGCAAATAGCACTCGCGTCTCTTCCCAGCAACTTCAGTGTATTGGACTGAAAAGGATATACTATTCTTGTCAGTTTCCTAAGCAGAATTGAACTAGATATGACCGTGTGTGTAGGAAGCACAGTTCTTTTGTTCTGAGCAAGCTCACTGTTCGGATCCCATAGGAAACACAGTAGAGTAGAAGAGTTCTCTTTTCTCAAAAGCAGAGTGTGTTTCTTGTAAGGTGAGCTAGTGTTTGTTTCCCAGTCAGAAATAAAGTTGAATCCCATGCAGTTTCTGGTCCTACGAGCAAGACTTGTTTTCTGGTAAGAATAGTCAATATTGTGCTCCCATTGCCATACACAGTGCAAATAGCGCTTGCTTCTGTTTGCAGCAAGTACAGTGTACTGGACTGAAGAGGAACTACTGTTCTTGTCAGTTTCCTAAGCAGAGTTGAACTAGATATGGGCACTGTGTGTAGGAAGCATAGTTCTTTTGTTCTGAACAAGCTCACTGTTCGGACCTCATAGGAAACACTGTAGAGTAGAAGAGTGCTCTTTTCTGAAAAGCAGAGTGTGTTTCTTGTAAGGCGAGCTAGTGTTTGTTTCCCAGTCTGAAATGGAGTTGAATCCCATGCAGTTTCTGGTCCTACGAGCAAGAGTTGTTTTCTGGTAAGAAGAGTCACTATTGCGCTCCCATTGACATATACAGTGCAAATAGCACTCGCGTCTGTTCCCAGCAAGTACAGTGTATTGGACTGAAGAGCAATTACTGTTCTTGTCAGTTTCCTAAGCAGAGTTGAACTAGATATGGCCCGTGTGTGTAGGAAGCACAGTTCTTTTGTTCTGAGCAAGCTCACTGTTTGGATCCCAAAGGAAACACAGTAGAGTAGAAGAGTGCTCTTTTCTCAAAAGCAGAGTGTGTTTCTTGTAAGGCGAGCTAGCGTTTGTTTCCCAGTCCTAAATGGAGTTGAATCACATGCAGTTTCTGGTCCTACGAGCAAGAGTTTTTTCTGGTAAGGAGAGTCACTATTGCGCTCCCATTGTCATACACAGGGCAAATGGCACTGGCGTCTGTTCCCAGCATGTGCAGTGTATTGGACTGAAGATGATCTACTGTCCTTGTCAGTTTCCTAAGCAGAATTGATCTAGATATGGCCCGTTTTGGTAGGAAGCACAGTTCTTTTGTTCTGAGCAAGCTCACAGTTCGGACCCCATAAGAAACACAGTAGAGTAGAAGAGTGCTCTTTTCTCAAAAGCATAATGTGTTTCTTGTAAGGCGAGCTAGAGTTTTTTTTTTTTCAGTCTTAAGTGGAGTTGAATCACATGCAGTTTCTGGTCCTACGAGCAAGAGTTGTTTCCTGGTAAGAAGAGTACTATTGCGGTCCCATTTTCATACACATTGCAAATAGCACTGGCATCTGTTCCCCTCGTGTACAGTGTATTGGACTGAAGAGGATCTACTGTTCCTGTCAGTTTCCTAAGCAGAATTGAACTAGATATGGCCGTGTGTGTAGGAAGCACAGTTCATTTGTTCTGAGCAAGCTCAATGTTCTGGCACTATAGGAAACACAGTAGTGTAGAAGAGTGATCTTTTCTCAAAAGTAAAGTGTGTTTTTTGTAAGGCGAGCTATTTTTTGGTTCCCAGTCCTAAATGGAGTCGAATCACATGCAGTTTTTGGTCCTATGAGCAAGAGTTGTTTTCTGGCTAGGAAAGTCACTATTGTGCTCCCATTGCCATACCCAGTGCAAATAGCCTTCGCGTCTGTTCCCATTAAGTACAGTGTATTGGACTTAAGAGGAGCTACTGTTCTTGTCAGTTTCCTAAGTAGAGTTGAACTAGATATGGCCCGTGTGTGTAGGAAGCACAGTTCTTTTGTTCTGAGCAAGCTCACTGTTCGGAACCCATGGGAAACACTGTAGAGTAGAAGAGTGCTCTTTTCTCAAAAGCAGAGTGTGTTTCTTGTAAGGCGAGCTAGCGTTTGTCTCATAGTCCTAAATGGCGTTGAATCACATGCAGTTTCTGGTACTACGAGCAAGAGTTGTTTTCTGGTAAGAAGAGTCACTATTGTGCTCCCATTGTCATACACAGGGCAAATAGCACTGGCGTCTGTTCCCAGCATGTACAGTGTATTGGATTGAAGATGAGCTACTGTTCTTGTCAGTTTCCTAAGTAGAGTTTAACTAGGTATAGTTGGTGTGTGTAGGAAGCACAGTTCTTTTGTTCTGAGCAAGCTCACTGTTCGGATCCCATAGGAAACACAGTAGAGTTGAAGAGTTCTCTTTTCTCAAAAGCAGAGTGTGTTTCTTGTAAGGCGAGCTAGCGTTTGTTTCCAGTCCTAAATGGAGTTGAATCACATGCAGTTTCTGGTCCTACGAGCAAGAGTTGTTTTCTGGTAAGAAGAGTCACTATTGCTCTCCCATTGTCATACACAGGGCAAATAGCACTCGCGTCTGTTCCCAGCAACTACAGAGTATTGTCCTGAAGAGGATCTACTATTCTTGTCAGTTTCCTAAGCAGAATTGAACTAGATATGACCGTGTGTGTAGGAAGCCCAGTTCTTTTGTTCTGAGCAAGCTCACTGTTCTGACCTCATAAGAAACACAGTAGAGTAGAAGAGTGCACTTTTCTCAAAACAGCGTGTGTTTCTTGTAAAGCGAGCTAGCGTTTTATTTTTCAGTCCTAAATGGAGTTGAATCACATGCAGTTTCTGGTCCTACGAGCAAGAGTTTTTTCCTGGTAAGAAGAGTACTATTGCGGTCCCATTTTCATACACATTGCAAATAGCACTGGCATCTGTTCCCCTCGTGTACAGTGTATTGGACTGAAGAGGAGCTACTGTTCTTGTCAGTTTCCTAAGTAGAGATGAACTAGATATGGCCCGTGTGTGTAGGAAGCACAGTTCTTTTGTTCTGAGCAAGCTCACTGTTCGGACACCATAGGAAACACTGTAGAGTAGAAGAGTGCTCTTTTCTCAAAAGCAGAGTGTGTTTCTTGTATGGCGAGCTAGCGTTTGTTTCACAGTCCTAAATGGAGTTGAATTACATGCAGTTTCTGGTACTACGAGCAAGAGTTATTTTCTGGTAAGAAGAGTCACTATTGTGCTCCCATTGTCAAACACAGGGCAAATAGCACTGGCGTCTGTTCCCAGCATGTACAGTGTATTGGCCTGAAGAGGATCTACTGTTCTTGTCAGTTTCTTAAGCAGAGTTGAACTAGATATAGTCGGTGTGTGTAGAAAGCACAGTTCTTTTGTTCTGAGCAAGCTCACTATTCTGGCCCTATAGGAAACACATTGGAGAAGAAGAGTGCTCTTTTCTCAAAAGCAGAGTGTGTTTCTTGTAAGGCAAGCTAGCTTTTGTTTCCCAGTCCTAAATGGAGTTGAATCACATGCAGTTTCTGGTCCTACGAGCAAAAGTTGTTTTCTGGTAAGAAGAGTCACTATTGTGCTCCCATTGTCATACACAGGGCAAATAGCACTGGCGTCTCTTCCCAGCAAGTACAGTGTATGGGACGGAAGAGAATCTACTGTCCTTGTCAGTTTCCTAACAATAATTGAACTAGATATGGCTGTATGTGTAGGAAGCACAGTTCTTTTGTTCTGAGCAAGCTCACTGTTTTGGCCTTGTAGGAAACACAGTAGAGTAGAAGAGTGCTCTTTTCTCAAAAGCAGAGTGTGTTTCTTGTAAGGCGAGCTACCGTTTGTTTCCCAGTCCTAAATGGAGTTGAATCACACGCAGTTTTTGGTCCTATGAGCTAGAGTTGTTTTCTGGTAAGGAAAGTCACTATTTCACTCCCATTGTCATGCATAGTGCAAATAGCACTGGCGTCTGTTCCCAAGAAGTACAGTGTATTGGACTGAAGATGAGCTACTGTTCTTGTCAGTTTCCTAAGCAGAGTTGAACTGGATATGGCCCGTGTGTGTAGGAAGCACAGTTCTTTTGTTCTGAGCAAGCTCACTGTTTTGGCCCTATAAGAAACACAGTAGAGTACAAGAGTGCTCTTTTCTCAAAAGCAGAGTGTGTTTCTTGTAAGGCGAGCTAGCGTTTGTTTCCCAGTCCTACATGGAGTTGAATCACATGCAGTTTTTGGTCCTACGAGCAAGAGTTGTTTTCTGGTAAGAAGAGTCACTATTGCGTTCCCATTGTCATACACAGGGTAAATAGCACTGGCGTCTGTTCCCAGCATGTACAGTGTATTGGACTGAGGAGGATCTACTGTTCTTGTCAGTTTCCTAAGCAGAGTTGAACTAGATATGGCCCTTGTGTGTTGGAAGCACATCTTTTGTTCTGAGCAAGCTCATTGTTCGAACCCATAGTAAACACAGTAGAGTAGAAGAGTGCTCTTTTCTCAAAAGCAGAGTTTGTTTCTTTTAAGGCGAGCTAGCGTTTGTTTCCCTGTCCTAAAAGGAGTTGAATCACATGCAGTTTCTGGTCCTACGAGCAAGAGTTGTTTTTTAGTAAGAAGGGTCACTATTGCGCTCCCAATGTCATACACAGGGCAAATAACACTGGCGTCTGTTCGCAGCATGTAGAGTGTATTCGACTGAAGAAGATCTACTGTTCTTGTCAGTTTCCTAAGCAGAATTGAACTAGATATGGCCGTGTGAGTAGGAAGCACAGTTCTTTTGTTCTGAGCAAGCTCACTGTTCTGGCCCTATAGGAAACACAGTAGAGTAGAAGAGTGCTTTTTTCTCAAAAGCAGAGTGTGTTTCTTGTAAGGCTAGCTAGTGTTTGTTTCCCAGTCTGAAATGGAGTTGAATCCCATGCAGTTTTTGGTCTTACGAGCAAGAGTTGTTTTCTGGTAAGTAGAGTCACTATTGTTCTCCCATTGCCATATACAGTGCACATAGCTCTCGCGTCTCTTCCCAGCAAGTACAGTGTATTGGACTGAAGTGGAACTACTGTTCTTGTCTGTTTCCTAAGCAGAGTTGAACTAGATATGGCCCGTGTGTGTAGGAAGCACAGTTCTTTTGTTCTGAGCAAGCACACTGTTTGGACCCCCCAAAAAAAACACAGAAGAGTAGAACAGTGCTCTTTTCTCAAAAGCAGAGTGTGTTTCTTTTAAGGCGAGCTAGTGTTTGTTTCCCAGTCAGAAATGGAGTTGAATCCCATGCAGTTTCTTATCCTATGAGCAAGAGTTGTTTTCTGGTAAGAAGAGTCACTATTGCACTCTCATTGATATACACAAGGCTAATAGCACTGGCGTCTATTCCCAGCATGTACAGTGTATTGGACTGAAGAAGATCTACTGTTCTTGTCAGTTTCCTAATCAGAATTGAACCAGATATGGCCGTGTGTCTAGGAAGCACAGTTCTTTTGTTCTGAGCAAGCTCACTGTTTTGGCCCTATCGGAAACACATTAGAGTAGAAGAGTGCTCTTTCTCAAAAGCAGAGTGTGTTTCTTGTAAGGCGAGCTAGCGTTTGTTTCCCAGTCCTAAAAGGAGTTGAATCACATGAAGTTTTTGGTCCCATGAGCAAGAGTTGTTTTCTGTAAGGAAAGTCACTATTGCGCTCCCATTACCATACACAGAGCAAATAGCACTCGCGTCTGTTCCCAGCAAGTACAGTGTATTGGACTGAAGAGGAGATACTGTTCTTGTCAGTTTCCTAAGCAGAGTTGAACTAGCTATGGCCCGTGTGTGTATGAAGCACAGTTCTTTTGTTCTGAGCAAGCTCACTGTTTTGGCCCTTTAGGAAACACAGTAGAGTAGAAGAGTGCTCTTTCTCAAAAGCAGAGTGTGTTTCTTATAAGGGAGCCAGCGTTTGTTTCGCAGTCTTAAATGGAGTTGAATCACATGCAGTTTCTGGTCCTATGAGCAAGAGTTGTTTTCTGGTAAGAAGAGTCACTATTGCGCTCTCATTGTCATACACAGGGCAAATAGCACTGGCGTCTGTTCCCAGCATGTACAGTGTATTGGACTGAAGAGTATCTACTGTTCTTGTCAGTTTCCTAATCAGAGTTGTACTAAATATAGTCAGTGTGTGTAGGAAGCACAGTTCTTTTTTCTGAGAAAGCTCACTCTTCGGACTCTATAGGAAACACAGTAGAGTAGAAGTGTGCCCTTTTCTCAAAAGCAGAGTGTATTTCTTGTAAGGCGATCTAGTGTTTGTTTCCCAGTCCTAAATGGAGTTGAATCCCATGCAGTTTTTTGTCCTACGAGCAAGAGTTGTTTTCTGGAAAGAAGAGTCACTATTGCGCTCCCATTGCTATACACAGGGCAAATAGCACTGGCGTCTGTTCCCAGCATGTGCAGTGTATTGGCCTGAAGAGGATCTACTGTTCTTGTCAGTTTCCTAAGCAGAGTTGAACTAAATATAGTCAGTGTGTGTAGGAAGCACAGTTCTTTTGTTCTGAGCAAGCTCACTCTTTTGGCCCTGTAGGAATCACATTAGAGTAGGAGTGCTCTTTTCTCAAAAGCAGAGTGTGTTTCTTGTAAGGCAAGCTAGCGTTTGTTTCCCAGTCCTAAATGGAGTAAAATCACATGCAGTTTCTGGTCCTACGAGCAAGAGTTGTTTTCTGGTAAGAAGAGTCACTATTGCGCTGCCATTGTCATACACAGGGCAAATAGCACTGGCGTCTATTCCCTGCATGTACAGTGTATTGGACTGAAGAGGATCTACTGTTCTTGTCATTTTCCTAAGCAGAATTGAACTAGATAAGGCCATGTGTGTAGGAAGCACAGTTCTTTTGTTCTGAGCAAGCTCACTGTTTTGGCTCTATAAGAAACACAGTAGAGTAGAAGAGTGCCCTTTTCTCAAAAGTAGAGTGTGTTTCTTCTAAGGCGAGCTAGCGTTTGTTTCCCAGTCCTAAATGGATTTGAATCACAGGCAGTTTTTGGTCCTATGAGCAAGAGTTTTTTTCTGGTAAGAAGAGTCACTATTGCGCTCCCATTGCCATACACAGTACAAATAGCACTGGCGTCTGTTCCCAGCAAGTACAGTGTATTGGACTGAAGAGGAGCTACTGTTCTTGTCAGTTTCCTAAGGAGAGTTGAACGAGATATAGTCGGTGTGTGTAGAAAGCACAGTTCTTTTGTTCTGAGCAAGCTCACTTTTCTGGCCCTATAGGAAACACATTAGAGTAGAAGAGTGCTCTTTTCTCAAAAGCAGAGTGAGTTTCTTGTAAGGCGAGCTAGCGTTTGTTTCCCAGTCCTAAATGGAGTTGAATCACATGCAGTTTTTGGTCCTACGAGCAAGAGTTGTTTTCTGGAAAGAAGAGTCACTATTGTGCTCCCATTGTCATACACAGGGCAAATAGCACTGGCGTCTGTTTACAGCAAGTACAGTGTATTGGACTGAAGAGGAGCTACTGTTCTTGTCAGTTTCCTAAGCAGAATTAAACTAGATATGGCCCGTGTGTGTAGGAAGCACAGTTCTTTTGTTCTGAGCAAGCTCACTGTTTTGGCCCTATAGGAAACACAGTAGAGTAGAAGAGTACCCTTTTCTCAAAGGCAGAGTATGTTTCTTGTAAGGCGAGCTAGCGTTTGTTTCCCAGTCCTAAATGGAGTTGAATCACATGCAGTTTCTAGTTCTACGAGCAAGAGTTGTTTTCTCATAAGAATAGTCATTATTGTGCTCCCATTGTCATACACAGGGCAAATAGCACTGGCGTCTGTTCCCAGCATGTACAGTGTATTGGACTGAAGAGGAGCTACTGTTCTTGTCATTTTCCTCTGCAGAATTGATCTAGATATGGTCCGTGTGTGTAGGAAGCACAGTTCTTTTTTTCTGAGCAAGCTCACTGTTCTGGCCCTATAGGAAACACAGAAGAGTAGAAGAGTGCTCTTTTCTCAAAAGCAGAGTCTGTTTCTTGTAAGGCCAGCTGGCGTTTGTTTCCAGTTCTAAATGGAGTTGAATCTCATGCAGTTTTTGGTCCTACGAGCAAGAGTTGTTTTCTGGTAAGAAGAGTCACTATTATGCTCCCATTTCCATATACAGTGCAAATAACACTCGTGTCTGTTCCCAGCAAGTACAGTGTATTGGAATAAAGGGGAGCTACTGTTCTAGTCAGTTTCCTAAGCACAGTTAAATTAGATATGGCACGTGTGTGTAGGAAGCACAGTACTTTTATTCTGAGCAAGCTCACTATTCTGGCCCTATAGTAAACACAGTAGAGTAGAAGAGTACTCTTTTCTCAAAAGCAGAGGGTGTTTCTTGTAAGGAGAGCTAGCATTTGTTTCCCAGTGCTAAATGGAGTTGAATCACATGCAGTTTCTGGTCCTACAAGCAAGAGTTGTTTTCTGGTAAGGAGAGTCACTATTGTGCTCCCATTGCCATACACAGGGCAAATAGCACTGGCTTCTGTTCCCAGCAAGTACAGTGTATTGGGCTGAAGAGGATCTACTGTTCTTGTCAGTTTCCTAAGCAGAATTGAAACAGATATGGCCGTGTGTGTAGTAAGCACAGTTCTTTTGTTCTGAGCAAGCTCTCTGTTTTGGCCCTATCGGAAACACAGTAGAGTAGAATAGTGCCCTTTTCTCAAAAACAGAGTGTGTTTCTTGTAAGGCGAGCTAGCGTTTGTTTTTCAGTCCTAAATGGAGTTGAATCACACGCAGTTTCTGGTCCAATGACCAAGAGTTGTTTTCTGGTAAGAATAGTCACTATTGCGCTCCCATTGTCATACACAGGGCAAATAGCACTGGCGTCTGTTCCCAGCATGTACAGTGTATTGGACTGAAGAGGATCTACTGTTCTTGTCAGTTTCCTAAGCAGAATTGATGTAGATATGGCCCGTTTTGGTAGGAAGCACAGTTCTTTTGTTCTGAGCAAGCTCACAGTTCGGACCCCATAAGAAACACAGTAGAGTAGAAGAGTGCTCTTTTCTCAAAAGCAGAGTGTGTTTCTTGTAAGGCCAGCTAGCGTTTGTTTCCCAGTCCTAAATGGAGTTGAATCACATGCAGTTTTTGGTCCTAAGAGCAAGAGTTGATTTCTGGAAAGAAGAGTCACTATTGCGCACCCATTGCCATACACAGTGCAAATAGCACTGGCGTCGGTTCCCAGCAAGTACAGTGTATTGGACTGAAGAGGAGCTACTGTTCTTGTCAGTTTCCTAAGCAGAGATGAACTAGACATGGCCCGTGTGTGTAGGAAGCACAGTTCTTTTGTTCTGAGCAAGCTCACTGTTCGGACCCCATAGGAAACACAGTAGAGTAGAAGAGTGCTCTTTTCTCAAAAGCAGAGTGTGTTTCTTGTAAGGCGAGCTAGTGTTTGTTTCCCAATCAGAAATGGAGTTGAATCCCATGCAGTTTCTTGTCCTACAAGCAAGAGTTGTCTTCTGGTAAGAAGAGTCACTATTGCCCTCCAATTGTCATACAAATTACAAATAGCACTGGAGTCTGTTCCCAGCATGTACAGTGTATTGGACTTAGGAGGATCTACTGTTATTGTCAGTTTCCTAAGCAGAATTGAATTAGATATGGCCGTGTGTGTAGGAAGCACAGTTCTTTTGTTCTGAGCAAGCTCACTGTTCTGGCCCTATAGGAAACACAGTAGAGTAGAAGAGTGCTCTTTTCTCAAAAGCAGAGTGTGTTTCTTGTAAGGCCAGCTGGCGTTTGTTTCCAGTCCTAAATGGAGTTGAATCACATGCAGTTTTTGGTCCTACGAGCAAGAGTTGTTTTCTGGTAAGAAGAGTCACTGTTGCGCTCCCATTTCCATACACAGTGCAAATAACACTCGCGTTTGTTTCCAGCAAGTACAGTGTATTGGAATAAAGGGGAGCTACTGTTCTTGTCAGTTTCCTAAGCACAGTTAAATTAGATATGGCCGTGTGTGTAGGAAGTACAGTTCTTTTGTTCTGAGCAAGCTCACTGTTCTGGCCCTATAGGAAACACAGTAGAGTAGAAGAGTGATTTTTACTCAAAAGCAGAGTGTGTTTCTTTTAAGGCGAGCTAGTGTTTTTTTCCAATCCTAAATGGAGTTGAATCACATGCAGTTTTTGGTCCTACGAGCAAGAGTTGTTTTCTGGTAAGAAGAGTCACTATTGCGCTCCCATTGACATACATAGAGCAAATAGCACTGGCGTCTGTTCCCAGCACGTACAGTATATTGGACTGAAGAGGAGCTACTGTTCTTGTCAGTTTCCTAAGCACAGTTGAACTAGATATGGCCCGTGTGTGTAGGAAGCACAGTTCTTTTGTTCTGAGCAAGCTCACTGTTCGGACCCCATAGGAAACCCAGTGAGTAGAAGAGTGCTCTTTTCTCAAAAGCAGAGTGTGTTTCTTGCAAGGCGATCTAGCGTTTGTTTCGTGGTCCTAAATGGAGTTGAATCACATGCACTTTCTGGTCCTACAAGCTAAAGTTGTCTTCTGGTGAGAAGAGTCACTATTGCGCTCCAATTGTCATACACATTACAAATAGCACTAGCGTCTGTTCCCAGCATATACAGTGTATTAGACTGTAGAGGATCTACTGTTCTTGTCAGTTTCCTAAGCAGAATTGAACCAGATATGGCCGTGTGTCTAGGAAGCACAGTAATTTTGTTCTGAGCAAGCTCACTGTTTTGGCTGTATAGGAAACACAGTAGAGTAGAAGAGTGCTCTTTTCTCAAAAGCAGAGTGTGTTTCTTGTAAGGAGAGCCCGCGTTTGTTTCCCAGTCCTAAAAGGAGTTGAATCACATGAAGTTTTTGGTCCCATGAGCAAGAGTTGTTTTCTGTAAGGAAAGTCACTATTGCGCTCCCATTCCCATACACAGAGCAAATAGCACTCGCGTCTGTTCCCAGCAAGTACAGTGTATTGGACTGAAGAGGAGATACTGTTCTTGTCAGTTTCCTAAGCAGAGTTGAACTAGATATGGCCCGTGTGTGTAGGAAGCACAGTTCTTTTGTTCTGAGCAAGCTCACTGTTCAGATCCCATAGGAAACACAGTAGAGTAGAAGAGTGCTCTTTTCTCAAAAGCAGAGTGTGTTTCTTGTAAGGCGAGCTAGTGTTTGTTTCCGAGTCAGAAATGGAGTTGAATCCCATGCAGTTTCTGGTCCCACGAGCAAGAGATGTTTTCTGGTAAGAAGAGTCACTATTACGCTCCCATTGCCATATACAGTGCAAATAGCACTCGCGTCTGTTCCCAGGAAGTACAGTGTATTGGACTGAAGAAGATCTACTATTCTTGTCAGTTTACTAAGCAGAATTGAACTAGATATGGCCGTGTGTGTAGGAAGTACAGTTCTTTTGTTCTGAGCAAGCTCACTGTTTTGGCCCTTTAGGAAACACATTAGAGTAGAAGAGTGCTCTTTTCTCAAAAGCAGAGTTTGTTTCTTGTAAGGGAGCTAGCGTTTGTTTCGCAGTCTTAAATGGAGTTGAATCACATGCAGTTTCTGGTCCTACGAGCAAGAGTTGTTTTCTGGTAAGAAGAGTCACTATTGCGCTCTCGTTGTCATACACAGGGCAAATAGCACTGGCATCTGTTCCCAGCATGACAGTGTATTGGACTGAAGAGGATCTACTGTTCTTGTCAGTTTCCTAATCAGAGTTGAACTAAATATAGTCGGTGTGTGTAGGAAGCACAGTTCTTTTGTTCTGAGAAAGCTCACTCTTCGGACCCTATAGGAAACACAGTAGAGTAGAAGTGTGCCCTTTTCTCAAAAGCAGAGTGTATTTCTTGTAAGGCGAGCTAGCGTTTGTTTCCCAGTCCTAAATGGAGTTGAATCCCATGCAGTTTTTGGTCCTATGAGCAAGAGTTGTTTTCTGGTAAGAAGAGTCACTATTGCGCTCCCATTGCTATACACAGGGCAAATAGCACTGGCGTCTGTTCCCATCATGTGCAGTGTATTGGACAGAAGAGGATCTACTGTTCTTGTCAGTTTCCTAAGCAGAGTTGAACTAAATATAGTCGGTGTGTGTAGGAAGCACAGTTCTTTTGTTCTGAGCAAGCTCACTCTTCTGGCCCTATAGGAATCACATTAGAGTAGAAGAGTGCTCTTTTCTCAAAAGCAGAGTGTGTTTCTTGTAAGGCAAGCTAGCGTTTGTTTCCCAGTCCTAAATGGAGTAAAATCACATGCAGTTTCTGGTCCTACGAGCAAGAGTTGTTCTCTGGAGAGAAGAGTCACTATTGCGCTGCCATTGTCATACACAGGGCAAATAGCACTGGCGTCTATTCCCTGCATGTACAGTGTATTGGACTGAAGAGGATCTACTGTTCTTGTCATTTTCCTAAGCAGAATTGAACTAGATAAGGCCATGTGTGTAGGAAGCACAGTTCTTTTGTTCTGAGCAAGCTCACTGTTTTGGCTCTATAAGAAACACAGTAGAGTAGAAGAGTGCCCTTTTCTCAAAAGTAGAGTGTGTTTCTTCTAAGGCGAGCTAGCGTTTGTTTCCCAGTCCTAAATGGATTTGAATCACAGGCAGTTTTTGGTCCTATGAGCAAGAGTTTTTTTCTGGTAAGAAGAGTCACTATTGCGCTCCCATTGCCATACACAGTACAAATAGCACTGGCGTCTGTTCCCAGCAAGTACAGTGTATTGGACTGAAGAGGAGCTACTGTTCTTGTCAGTTTCCTAAGGAGAGTTGAACGAGATATAGTCGGTGTGTGTAGAAAGCACAGTTCTTTTGTTCTGAGCAAGCTCACTTTTCTGGCCCTATAGGAAACACATTAGAGTAGAAGAGTGCTCTTTTCTCAAAAGCAGAGTGAGTTTCTTGTAAGGCGAGCTAGCGTTTGTTTCCCAGTCCTAAATGGAGTTGAATCACATGCAGTTTTTGGTCCTACGAGCAAGAGTTGTTTTCTGGAAAGAAGAGTCACTATTGTGCTCCCATTGTCATACACAGGGCAAATAGCACTGGCGTCTGTTTACAGCAAGTACAGTGTATTGGACTGAAGAGGAGCTACTGTTCTTGTCAGTTTCCTAAGCAGAATTAAACTAGATATGGCCCGTGTGTGTAGGAAGCACAGTTCTTTTGTTCTGAGCAAGCTCACTGTTTTGGCCCTATAGGAAACACAGTAGAGTAGAAGAGTACCCTTTTCTCAAAGGCAGAGTATGTTTCTTGTAAGGCGAGCTAGCGTTTGTTTCCCAGTCCTAAATGGAGTTGAATCACATGCAGTTTCTAGTTCTACGAGCAAGAGTTGTTTTCTCATAAGAATAGTCATTATTGTGCTCCCATTGTCATACACAGGGCAAATAGCACTGGCGTCTGTTCCCAGCATGTACAGTGTATTGGACTGAAGAGGAGCTACTGTTCTTGTCATTTTCCTCTGCAGAATTGATCTAGATATGGTCCGTGTGTGTAGGAAGCACAGTTCTTTTTTTCTGAGCAAGCTCACTGTTCTGGCCCTATAGGAAACACAGAAGAGTAGAAGAGTGCTCTTTTCTCAAAAGCAGAGTCTGTTTCTTGTAAGGCCAGCTGGCGTTTGTTTCCAGTTCTAAATGGAGTTGAATCTCATGCAGTTTTTGGTCCTACGAGCAAGAGTTGTTTTCTGGTAAGAAGAGTCACTATTATGCTCCCATTTCCATATACAGTGCAAATAACACTCGTGTCTGTTCCCAGCAAGTACAGTGTATTGGAATAAAGGGGAGCTACTGTTCTAGTCAGTTTCCTAAGCACAGTTAAATTAGATATGGCACGTGTGTGTAGGAAGCACAGTACTTTTATTCTGAGCAAGCTCACTATTCTGGCCCTATAGTAAACACAGTAGAGTAGAAGAGTACTCTTTTCTCAAAAGCAGAGGGTGTTTCTTGTAAGGAGAGCTAGCATTTGTTTCCCAGTGCTAAATGGAGTTGAATCACATGCAGTTTCTGGTCCTACAAGCAAGAGTTGTTTTCTGGTAAGGAGAGTCACTATTGTGCTCCCATTGCCATACACAGGGCAAATAGCACTGGCTTCTGTTCCCAGCAAGTACAGTGTATTGGGCTGAAGAGGATCTACTGTTCTTGTCAGTTTCCTAAGCAGAATTGAAACAGATATGGCCGTGTGTGTAGTAAGCACAGTTCTTTTGTTCTGAGCAAGCTCTCTGTTTTGGCCCTATCGGAAACACAGTAGAGTAGAATAGTGCCCTTTTCTCAAAAACAGAGTGTGTTTCTTGTAAGGCGAGCTAGCGTTTGTTTTTCAGTCCTAAATGGAGTTGAATCACACGCAGTTTCTGGTCCAATGACCAAGAGTTGTTTTCTGGTAAGAATAGTCACTATTGCGCTCCCATTGTCATACACAGGGCAAATAGCACTGGCGTCTGTTCCCAGCATGTACAGTGTATTGGACTGAAGAGGATCTACTGTTCTTGTCAGTTTCCTAAGCAGAATTGATGTAGATATGGCCCGTTTTGGTAGGAAGCACAGTTCTTTTGTTCTGAGCAAGCTCACAGTTCGGACCCCATAAGAAACACAGTAGAGTAGAAGAGTGCTCTTTTCTCAAAAGCAGAGTGTGTTTCTTGTAAGGCCAGCTAGCGTTTGTTTCCCAGTCCTAAATGGAGTTGAATCACATGCAGTTTTTGGTCCTAAGAGCAAGAGTTGATTTCTGGAAAGAAGAGTCACTATTGCGCACCCATTGCCATACACAGTGCAAATAGCACTGGCGTCGGTTCCCAGCAAGTACAGTGTATTGGACTGAAGAGGAGCTACTGTTCTTGTCAGTTTCCTAAGCAGAGATGAACTAGACATGGCCCGTGTGTGTAGGAAGCACAGTTCTTTTGTTCTGAGCAAGCTCACTGTTCGGACCCCATAGGAAACACAGTAGAGTAGAAGAGTGCTCTTTTCTCAAAAGCAGAGTGTGTTTCTTGTAAGGCGAGCTAGTGTTTGTTTCCCAATCAGAAATGGAGTTGAATCCCATGCAGTTTCTTGTCCTACAAGCAAGAGTTGTCTTCTGGTAAGAAGAGTCACTATTGCCCTCCAATTGTCATACAAATTACAAATAGCACTGGAGTCTGTTCCCAGCATGTACAGTGTATTGGACTTAGGAGGATCTACTGTTATTGTCAGTTTCCTAAGCAGAATTGAATTAGATATGGCCGTGTGTGTAGGAAGCACAGTTCTTTTGTTCTGAGCAAGCTCACTGTTCTGGCCCTATAGGAAACACAGTAGAGTAGAAGAGTGCTCTTTTCTCAAAAGCAGAGTGTGTTTCTTGTAAGGCCAGCTGGCGTTTGTTTCCAGTCCTAAATGGAGTTGAATCACATGCAGTTTTTGGTCCTACGAGCAAGAGTTGTTTTCTGGTAAGAAGAGTCACTGTTGCGCTCCCATTTCCATACACAGTGCAAATAACACTCGCGTTTGTTTCCAGCAAGTACAGTGTATTGGAATAAAGGGGAGCTACTGTTCTTGTCAGTTTCCTAAGCACAGTTAAATTAGATATGGCCGTGTGTGTAGGAAGTACAGTTCTTTTGTTCTGAGCAAGCTCACTGTTCTGGCCCTATAGGAAACACAGTAGAGTAGAAGAGTGATTTTTACTCAAAAGCAGAGTGTGTTTCTTTTAAGGCGAGCTAGTGTTTTTTTCCAATCCTAAATGGAGTTGAATCACATGCAGTTTTTGGTCCTACGAGCAAGAGTTGTTTTCTGGTAAGAAGAGTCACTATTGCGCTCCCATTGACATACATAGAGCAAATAGCACTGGCGTCTGTTCCCAGCACGTACAGTATATTGGACTGAAGAGGAGCTACTGTTCTTGTCAGTTTCCTAAGCACAGTTGAACTAGATATGGCCCGTGTGTGTAGGAAGCACAGTTCTTTTGTTCTGAGCAAGCTCACTGTTCGGACCCCATAGGAAACCCAGTGAGTAGAAGAGTGCTCTTTTCTCAAAAGCAGAGTGTGTTTCTTGCAAGGCGATCTAGCGTTTGTTTCGTGGTCCTAAATGGAGTTGAATCACATGCACTTTCTGGTCCTACAAGCTAAAGTTGTCTTCTGGTGAGAAGAGTCACTATTGCGCTCCAATTGTCATACACATTACAAATAGCACTGGCGTCTGTTCCCAGCATATACAGTGTATTAGACTGTAGAGGATCTACTGTTCTTGTCAGTTTCCTAAGCAGAATTGAACCAGATATGGCCGTGTGTCTAGGAAGCACTGTAATTTTGTTCTGAGCAAGCTCACTGTTTTGGCTGTATAGGAAACACAGTAGAGTAGAAGAGTGCTCTTTTCTCAAAAGCAGAGTGTGTTTCTTGTAAGGAGAGCCCGCGTTTGTTTCCCAGTCCTAAAAGGAGTTGAATCACATGAAGTTTTTGGTCCCATGAGCAAGAGTTGTTTTCTGTAAGGAAAGTCACTATTGCGCTCCCATTCCCATACACAGAGCAAATAGCACTCGCGTCTGTTCCCAGCAAGTACAGTGTATTGGACTGAAGAGGAGATACTGTTCTTGTCAGTTTCCTAAGCAGAGTTGAACTAGATATGGCCCGTGTGTGTAGGAAGCACAGTTCTTTTGTTCTGAGCAAGCTCACTGTTCAGATCCCATAGGAAACACAGTAGAGTAGAAGAGTGCTCTTTTCTCAAAAGCAGAGTGTGTTTCTTGTAAGGCGAGCTAGTGTTTGTTTCCGAGTCAGAAATGGAGTTGAATCCCATGCAGTTTCTGGTCCCACGAGCAAGAGATGTTTTCTGGTAAGAAGAGTCACTATTACGCTCCCATTGCCATATACAGTGCAAATAGCACTCGCGTCTGTTCCCAGGAAGTACAGTGTATTGGACTGAAGAAGATCTACTATTCTTGTCAGTTTACTAAGCAGAATTGAACTAGATATGGCCGTGTGTGTAGGAAGTACAGTTCTTTTGTTCTGAGCAAGCTCACTGTTTTGGCCCTTTAGGAAACACAGTAGAGTAGAAGAGTGCTCTTTTCTCAAAAGCAGAGTTTGTTTCTTGTAAGGGAGCTAGCGTTTGTTTCGCAGTCTTAAATGGAGTTGAATCACATGCAGTTTCTGGTCCTACGAGCAAGAGTTGTTTTCTGGTAAGAAGAGTCACTATTGCGCTCTCGTTGTCATACACAGGGCAAATAGCACTGGCATCTGTTCCCAGCATGACAGTGTATTGGACTGAAGAGGATCTACTGTTCTTGTCAGTTTCCTAATCAGAGTTGAACTAAATATAGTCGGTGTGTGTAGGAAGCACAGTTCTTTTGTTCTGAGAAAGCTCACTCTTCGGACCCTATAGGAAACACAGTAGAGTAGAAGTGTGCCCTTTTCTCAAAAGCAGAGTGTATTTCTTGTAAGGCGAGCTAGCGTTTGTTTCCCAGTCCTAAATGGAGTTGAATCCCATGCAGTTTTTGGTCCTATGAGCAAGAGTTGTTTTCTGGTAAGAAGAGTCACTATTGCGCTCCCATTGCTATACACAGGGCAAATAGCACTGGCGTCTGTTCCCATCATGTGCAGTGTATTGGACAGAAGAGGATCTACTGTTCTTGTCAGTTTCCTAAGCAGAGTTGAACTAAATATAGTCGGTGTGTGTAGGAAGCACAGTTCTTTTGTTCTGAGCAAGCTCACTCTTCTGGCCCTATAGGAATCACATTAGAGTAGAAGAGTGCTCTTTTCTCAAAAGCAGAGTGTGTTTCTTGTAAGGCAAGCTAGCGTTTGTTTCCCAGTCCTAAATGGAGTAAAATCACATGCAGTTTCTGGTCCTACGAGCAAGAGTTGTTCTCTGGAGAGAACAGTCACTATTGCGCTGCCATTGTCATACACAGGGCAAATAGCACTGGCGTCTATTCCCTGCATGTACAGTGTATTGGACTGAAGAGGAGCTACTGTTCTTGTCAGTTTTCTAAGCAGATTTGAAGTAGATGTGGCCCGTGTGTGTAGGAAGCACGGTTCTTTTGTTCGGAGCAAGCTCACTGTTCGGACCCCATAGGAAACACAGTAGAGTAGATGAGTTGTCTTTTCTCAAAAGCAGAGTGTGTTTACTGTAAGGCGAGCTAGCGTTTGTTTCCCAGTTCTAAATGGAGTTGAATCTCATGCAGTTTCTGGTCCTACGAGCAAGAGTTGTTTTCCTGTAAGGAAAGTCACTATTGCGCTCCCATTGCCACACACAGTGCAAATAGCACTCCCGTCTGTTACCATCAAGTACAGTGTATTGGACTGAAGAGGATCTACTGTTCTTGTCAGTTTCCTAAGAAGAGTTGGAATAGATATGGCCCGTGTGTGTAGGAAGC
This sequence comes from Peromyscus eremicus, assembly GCF_949786415.1. Classification (NCBI taxonomy): domain Eukaryota; kingdom Metazoa; phylum Chordata; class Mammalia; order Rodentia; family Cricetidae; genus Peromyscus; species Peromyscus eremicus. Next base: position 2,031 of record NW_026736628.1, on the reverse strand, counting down.
ACAGTTCTTTTGTTCTGAGCAAGCTCACTGTTCTGGCCCTATAGGAAACACAGTAGAGTAGAAGTGTGCTCTTTTCTCAAAAGCAGAGTGTGTTTCTTGTAAGGCGAGCTAGCGTTTGTTTACCAGTCCTAAATGGAGTTGAATCCCATGCAGTTTCTGGTCCTACAAGCAAGAGTTGTCTTCTGGTAAGAAGAGTCACTATTGCGCTCCAATTGTCATACAAATTACAAATAGCACTGGCGTCTGTTCCCAGCATGTACAGTGTATTGGACTGAGGAGGATCTACTATTATTGTCAGTTTCCTAAGCAGAATTGAATTAGATATGGCCGTGTGTGTAGGAAGCACAGTTCTTTTGTTCTGAGCAAGCTCACTGTTCGGATCCCATAGGAATCACAGTAGAGTAGAAGAGTGCTCTTTTATCAAAAGCAGAGTGTGTTTCTTGTAAGGCGAGCTAGCATTTGTTTCCCAGTCCTAAATGGAATTGAATCCCATGCAGTTTTTGGTCCTACGAGCAAGAGTTGTTTTCTGGAAAGAAGAGTCACTATTGCGCTCCCATTGCTATACACAGGGCAAATAGCACTGGCGTCTGTTCCCAGCATGTGCAGTGTATTGGACTGAAGAGGATCTACTGTTCTTGTCAGTTTCCTAAGCAGAGTTGAACTAAATATAGTCGGTGTGTGTAGGAAGCACAGTTCTTTTGTTCTGAGCAAGCTCACTCTTCTGGCCCTATAGGAGACACATTAGAGTAGAAGTGTGCTCTTTTCTCAAAAGCAGAGTGTGTTTCCTGTAAGGCAAGCTAGCGTTTGTTTCCCAGTCCTAAATGGAGTCAAATCACATGCAGTTTCTGGTCCTACGAGCAAGAGTTGTTTTCTGGTAAGAAGAGTCACTATTGCGCTCCCATTTCCATACACAGTGCAAATAGCACTCGCGTCTGTTCCCAGCAAGTACAGTGTTTTGTACTGAAGAGGAGCTACTGTTCTTGTCAGTTTCCTAAGCAGAGTTGAACTAGATAAGGCCCGTGTGTGTAGGAAGCACAGTTCTTTTGTTCTGAGCAAACTCACTGTTCGCACCCCATAGGAAACACAGTAGAGTAGATGAATGGCCTTTTCTCAGAAGCAGAACGTGTTTCTTCTAAGGCGAGCTAGCGTTTGTTTCCCAGTCCTAAATGGAGTTGAATCACATGCAGTTTCTCGTCCTACCAGCAAGAGTTGTTTTCTGTTAGGAAGAGTCATTATTGCGTTCCCATTGTCATACACAGGGCAAATAGCACTGGCGTCTATTCCCAGCATGTACAGTGTATTGGACTGAAGAGGATCTACTGTTCTTGTCAGTTTCCTAAGCAGAATTGAACTAGCTTTGGTCGTGTGTGTAGGAAGCACATTTCTTTTGTTCTGAGCATGCTCACTGTTTTGGCCCTATAGGAAACACATTAGAGTAGAAGAGTGCTCTTTTCTCAAAAGCAGAGTGTGTTTCTCGTAAGGCGAGCTAGCGTTTTTTTCCCAGTCCTAAATTGAGTTGAGTCACATGCAGTTTCTGGTCCTACGAGCAAGAGTTGTTTTCTGGTAAGAAGAGTCACTATTGTGCTCCCATTGCCATACACAGGGCAAATAGCACTCGCGTCGGTTCCCAGCAAGTACAGTGTATTGGGCTGAATAGGAGCTACTGTTCTTGTCAGTTTCCTAAGGAGATTTGAACTAGATATGGCCGTGTGTGTAGGAAGCACAGTTCTTGTTTTCTGAGTAAGCTCACTGTTCGGACCCCTTAGGAAAAACTGTAGAGTAGAAGAGTGCTCTTTTCTCAAAAGCAGAGTGTGTTTCTTGTAAGGCGAGCTCGCGTTTGTTTCCCAGTCCTAAATGGAGTTGAATCACATGCAGTTTCTGGTCCTACGAGCAAGAGTTGTTTTCTGGTAAGAAGAGTCACTATTGCGCTCCCATTGTCATACACAGGGCAAATAGCACTGGTGTCTGTTCCCAGCAAGTAGAGTGTATTGGACTGAAGGGGAGCTACTGTTCTTGTCAGTTTTCTAAGCA